>NC_058412.1:36026812-36158476 GCF_002201575.2 Neomonachus schauinslandi
GGGGGGGGGTGGGAGAAAGAAAAGAAAAAAGAGGAAAAAGAAGAAAAAGAAAAAGAAAAAAAAGGGCGCACACCTCAGTCTTCGTTCTCATTGGAACGAGATGACTCATGCTGACTCACAGCCACCACTTCCTCTCCGACATTCTCTTCATACTTGTGAGCTGGGCTGGTCCCGTTCCCAGGGTCTCTGCAGCCCTTCCTGGAAGAGCAGCCTTCTGACCCTGGCAAAGCCACCCAAACACTGACCTCATCTGGAGCCCCCGGGAGCGCCTACACAGGGGAAATGTTTTACTTAGGAGATGTGAACCACAGGACAACAAAATGCATGAATCTCAGGCGCATGTGAATTTCAAATATACACTGCAATTTTGTAATATCTTGCACAGCTCCCATGAACCGCTTGCTCGTTTCAAGGCATTTCAGGGAAGGGGGGAGAATGGAATATGGTCTCATTCCTTAAGGAGGTTGGGTCTACTTTTGCCCTGGCAAGACTGATTTCAGGGCATGTTTTCTTCTGCATATCTTCCTCTGACATAACAGATTATGGGATCTAAAATCCGGATCTCTTCAAAGCTGTTTATGAGCAGGGTGTGTGCTCTGCTTCGGGGATTAAGTGACTTCCAAAATCTTTTCTGTCCGTCTTTCAGACTTCAAGAATTCGCCAGAAATGAATATTAAAATCCCAAGAAATGAAATGAAGGTGTAGCAATCGAACTTTTAAAAGATTGTTGATGAATGTTAACAGGCAAGGACAGAGAGGAGCCTCTGCTTCCCGGTTTTCTCTGGAATGATACCGCGGGTGGGGCGGTCTTCCACAGCTTCTTGCATTTTTAAATTATGAGAGGCTATGGAGGAGAGCAGGATCCACGTGATGCTCAGCTGCCTCCCGAGAAGCCCAGAAGGGCAGCTGTGATTGCATTAGGACGACCATGGTTTCTGGAAGGTCACACACGCAAAGCCATGCATGAACACTGATGCTCTTAGACACGTTTTGACTTAGTGCCTCCTGCTGTGTAGGCCACAGTCTGAGACCCCTAAAGGATATAGAGAAAATAAGGAAACAATGTTTTGTTGGAAGACAGAAGACCCAGGCAAGGAGCATCTGTGTGCCGTGGACCTCACCCCGGAGGGGTCAAAAGACCCAGTTTCCATTTACACCGAGGTTTGTCTTGGGGGAAAATGACTACTTGTTCAGCATTCTATTAGGTTCTTTTAACAGGAAAATCAGGGCATTTTGTATCAGGCCCAAGTGCTTTGACTTCCTTGTGAAAGCTGCAGGGTGCCAACTGGCCAAATATTTTCATTTCTGGCAGGTTTTTTTTCCCCCCAGGAGAGAGGAATGCCTGTTGGTTTTCTGGAATTTAGGGCTAGCTTTGTTGTGCCATTCATTGCAGTGTTTTCTCTAGGGGAGAACAGGGAATGAGGATGGGGTCAGCAGCCTCATGAGCAGCCTGAAGCTGGGGCTTCAGCGAGGCCGTAGGTCATCCCCGAGAGACATCTCTTAGCTTGTGGGGCCCAGTAGCCATGGGAGATCCACACCAACGCCAGGAGTCTGCAAGGGCTCTTGAAGTAGGGGTTCTGGGTTGCGATTTTTGTCCTATGTGTAGAAAGCCAGACTTTATTTTATTTATGAAGACTGGTATTATGTCAACTCATTAATCCCTGGGAGGGAACTAAAAAAAAAAACCAATCAATTAAAAAAAATCACCAGGAATAAATTACAGAAATTTGAAATAGTTGGGAAATGTAGGTTCCAAGTGGCAGCCACAACCCTCCTGCTGGGAAGACCCTGCCAGAGGCCTCATCACTTTAGCAGTGGTTTCTTCCACAGCAACACTGTTACAATGAGCTTCTGGAATATTCTAGGGCGAGGCCTCAGACATGAAGCTGGGCCTCCTCTCCAAGCAGCAGTTTGAGCTATCACTGTGGAAGGTCACTGGAACTGTGTCCTCCCTATAGAGTGCTGCACTGAATAATCCTATGAATGCTGTCTCTTAATTCCTGATTGAACTTCCATCCAGAGCTCTTCTCATTTGGGCTGGGAGGTAGGGAGAGAATACTAGTGAGAAGGGGGAGGCTATTCCCAGCATATTCATAAACAAAACATTCATTAAGGCGTATCAGTAGGACTGCTTCCCATAATTGTTAATACAGAATGTTCTAGAGTGGATTCTCTTTCAACTGGCTAATTTCTGCATATTCCACCAGAAGGAAAACAATGGTGACACTCAGAACATGGCTACATGGAAACACTTTTTAAACATCCACATGTTCCTTCACCAATGAAAATAGCATTGGAAAAATTTAGGTTTCATCGAATTAGTAAGATAATGAAGTTTCATTCCTGAAGAGTGCACAGTCTGAGGACAGTGCTTTCTAGCATGTCATAGGATTCTTATAAATATCGATGGCTCACATTGAAAAGTATCTGTTAGATGCTAGTCATTCTTCTAAACATGCACAGGTATTCCAACCTCTGATCCTCAAAAGAGCCCTCTGGGTAAGGTTATCCCCCACTTTCTAGGAAAGACTGAGGCACAGAGAGGACCAGGAGCCTGTCCAAGGTTGCAGGGCCCAGATGGGCACCCAGGCCGCCTGGTGTCAGAGCTCACATTCCTAACCACCAGGCCACATGAATTCCCACAGAGAACTTTTAAAAGAATCTTTGCACATACATCCCCTTACATCATGGTATATTCTCCCCAATTCTGCAGATGTGTGTAAGGTAGATGTTTTTTCTATTCATTTGAGAGGTAAATCAAAATCCTAGCCTTGGAGTGACCTATCCCTTACAACAGTAAGAATTCTCACTAATGGAGATGGCCAGTTAGAATTACCCACCGACACATCCCAAGAAGTACATGCCGCCAATGTCTGCACAGACAGCACTCCTCCCAATCAGGGACATGAGGACATCAGGGAACGTCCCTCATGGTCCTTCCATCACTTAAGCAAACATGTCTCCCCACCACCCTCTTTCCCGGGAGACGATTCATCCCCTTGTTGCAAATCTAGCACCTCCCCTCACTCCATCCTCACTTCTTTCCTAGGATTTTGTTCCTAATCAAATATAGGCCTTTTCCCTCCAACATCCTTAACCTTTTCCTGTCTGTGGACCTCAACACAGGCTCCAGTCACTTCCATCTCCCAAATGCCTCCCCTGCCTTAGACCTCGTGGAGTAGACCCATGGATGCCTGCCATTCATCCTATCTCTTCCTTGTTAGTGGCAGCCTTGACACTTCGTTGGGATTGACTCCACCCCCATACCCAGGGCAGAGCTTTGATTAGGCTAAGCAAAACAAGGGAATGTCACCCTTTGTCACTATGACTGGTTCCAGCATGGGCTCCCAGGCCTATGTCAGCTAGGGTCTGGCTACCTCTAATCACACCGATGGGGTAAGCGGTGCTCAATTGGAGCAAAGCCCAGGACTATGGCCACTACTTCAGGGATGACAGGGAAGAACGCACAGAACTCAAGAGTCTCATTCTTACTCTTAAGTTTCTAAAGTTTAGGACAGGGTATTATGAGGAAAGAAAAAAATAGATATGGAAAAATGGGTGAAGTCAGACAATAATACAGAGTTGTGCAGGTTGTACACTGTGCAACCCCAGAGAGTAAATTTACATAGTCCATGATATGCACAATCATATGTGGCAGGGCTCATTGTAGTACCTACCAGGTGATACCTCCCTGAGACCATATAAGGATCCCACCAGCTGGGTGGTAAAGAGAACTGGGAAGAAAGAATAGAGAGAAGAGTCTGAATCCTGCTCCCGCACAGTGCGCTGGGGCCGAGAAGCATTACCACGAACCCCAGGGCAGTCCAGGGACACCTGCAAATGATGAAATAAGAGTTCAATTGGCAGTGTTTTTTTTTCTTCCATGGGGGAACTTGAACTTGATAGTGGATCTTCAGTTAGATGGAATTTAGTCTGTAAAGCCATGAGAGTGGATGAGTTCACTAGAGGAATGAGTATAGGAAAAGGAAGCAAGAACTGAGCCTTGGGCCCTACAGCTTTTGCAGATCAGGGGGTCAAAGGAGCCAGCAGAGAAAGGATGGTGAGGGAAGATGGTGGGGCAGGGGCCAGAGAGGCGGGAGGGAAGCCAGGAGAGTGTAGTGCCTGAGAAGTCAAGTAAAGAAGGTACTTTAAGAGCAGAGAATGAACACCTGTGTAAGCATAGCTAGGAGGCCACGGAGGTGGTGGCTGGAGAGCATCATGGATTTGGTGAGGGAGGTTGGTGTTGGGAGGAGCTGGTGAAGGTCTCAAAAGCCAGAGAGAAAAGGGGGAGAAAGGTGGAAGACAATACTTTCTGGAAATAGCTATCACTGGAGAAGGAAATGGGGTCCAGAGAAATATCCTTTTTTGTTAAGAGAAATAACAGCTTGCTGGGATGCTTACCGGCAGAAATGACTTACTACAAAGGGAGGTGCTGATAACACAAGTGAGGACCAGAGGGAATTCAGTGGAATTGGGAGGAGGTACCAGACCTACTGTTCATGGGGAGGGCTTGGCCCTGTGGGGTGGAGCCCTCCACAACACGGGACATCGACCAGGCGAGGAGGGACCACTATGTGCATATTCTATATGCTCTTGTATGTTTCATCATTTGTAGTAAAAAAAAAAATGACATCAATTTTTTTAAAATGTAATGACAAGTAGTACACAATTATAGTCTTTCTACTAAAAACCTTAAATAATTACAGATCAATAAAATTTCCCTTTGATGAAGAGGTGGCATTTTTCACTAAGGTAATGAGGATGGCTGAGAGGGATGGAGGAGGAGGGATTTAGGGAAGAGGAGAAAAGGCATGCGTTTGTAAGAAGGGGAGAAAAATACTAGAAAGAAATGTCCGCGGTGGCACAGTTGGATGGTGGATGAAGTCTAGCTTCCCCAAGAGGAGGTTGGTGTGAAAATATCAATGAGATGGAGTGTGCCTTGCTGTGGGGCCGGACCCCATGGACTGACTCCATGGGGATGAGCCTCTCTCTGCACCAAGCTGGGGGAGGCCGGCTGTGCTGAGGGCTGGGCGCAGGGCTTCCTGGGCTCTGCTGAGGTCCAGTACCTCTGGAATGCAGAGATACTACTCTGCTCCAAAATACCCCCAAACACACACCTGCGCACACGCGCGCATGCACTTGCACACTCTTGCGATCCATCCAAGTTGTGTGTATCAATATTTATCCCTTTGTTTATTTAAAAGTACTATTCCATTGTATGGATATACCATAGCTTATTTATCCATTCACCTGTTGAGGGACATATTTGGCTACGACAAATAAAGCCGCTATGAACATTTGCATACAGATTTTTGCATAGACGCAAATTTTCATTTTTCTTCTGTAAGTACCCAGCAGTGGGGCTGCTGGTTCTATGGTAACTGTATGTATATCTTTATAAGAAACTGCCAAATTGTCTCCCAGAGTAGCCGTACTGTTGCATTTCCACCAACGCCTGAATGAGAGACCAGTTGCTCCTCACCTTTGTCAGCACAGCTATTGTCAGTATTTTTTTTTTTTAAGGAGGGGAAAGGGCAGAGGCAGAGGGAGAGAGAATCTTAAGCAGGCTCCACCCTGAGCATGGAGCCTGTCTCGGGGCTGGATCTCATGACCCTGAGATCATGAACTGGGCCGAAATCAAGAGTCAGACGTTCAACAGACTGAGCCACCCAGGCGCCTCTATTGTCAGTATTTTTTAAGAGAAATAACAGCTATTCTAATGGGTGTGTAATGGGATCTCCTAGTGGCTTTAATTTGCATCTCCTTAATGACTAATGATGTTGCGTATCTTAACATGTGCTCATTTGGTGATGTGTCTGTCCAAATCTTTGCCTGCTTTTTAATTGAATTGTTTGTTTGCTTACTATTGAGTTTACACCTTTCTTTATACATTTGAAAGCAAGTTTTTTTTTTTTTTTAAGATTTATTTATTTTAGAGAGAGAGCATGTGAGTGTGGGGGTGGGCAGAGGGAGAGAAGTAGACTCCCCACTGAACACGGAGTCTGATGCAGGGTTCAATCTCATGACCCTGAGATCATGACCTGAGCAGAAATCAAGAGTAAAACTCTCAACCTACCGAGCCACCCAGGTGCCCTGTGGATGCAAGTTTTAAAATCAAATATATGACCTGCAAATATTTTCTCCAGTCTGTGGTTTGTCTTTCCATCCTCTTCAATACTATCTTTTACAGAGCACAAGTGTTCATTTTAATGAAGTCCAACTGAGTGATTTCTTTCCCTATGGATTGTGCTTTTGGTCTCATATCTAAGAAATTTTTGCCTGGGTCTAGGTAATGAATATTTTTCTCCTCTTTTCTTCTAAAAGTTTTAGTGTTCTACATTTTATATTTAGATCTATGACCAATTTTAAGCTAATTTTTTTTTATAAGGTTGAGATTCTTTTTCTTCTTCTTTCCTCTCCTCCTCCCCATCCCCCTCCTCCTCCTCTTGGCTTGGATATCCAATTGTTCCAACACCATTTGTTGAAAAAATGCTATCCTTCCTCCACTGAATTGCTTTTGAAAGTTTGTAGAATATCAGTTGGCCTTATTTGTTTGTCTCTGTATTTGGACTTTCTGTTCTGTTCTGTTGATCTGTGTGTCCATCCCTTCCCCAATACCACACAGTCCTGGTTACTGTAGCTATGTGCGAAGTCTTAAAAGCAGGTAGTGCAATTCCTCCACCTTTATCCTGCTTTCTCAAAATTGTTTTAGCTATTCTGTTTCTTTCTATATAAATTTTAGAATCAAGTCCTCTATATCTACAAAATATCCTGCTGGGATTTTAAAAGGAATTGCATGAAACCTATACATCATCAATTTGGGAAGAATTAGCATCCTTACTATGTTGAATCTTCCAGTCTATGAACATGGTATGTCTCCCCATTTGTTCAAATCTCCATGTACATTCTTTATAGCTTGATGTCTCCTCTATATGAGGTAGAAATTGTCTTCCCTACAGTGTGTGGGTTTGGCCATCCTCAATAAATCCTTTTATCATCTACATAAGACCCCAAATTAAAGAATCCTATAGTACTATTTTATAGATGGCTACTGAGATTTGATGCCCTCACCCTATTAGTCTTATGATTTGGGTGCTGGCCGTGGGCTGAAGCAGATAACCGCCCCTCACTCCCATCCTCCCCTCTTTAAGGAATTCATGAAATGTCATTATGCTCAGTGAGCCACATGTTATATCCTAATGCCTACAGTTTGCTAATCATCCTCCTTCTCCGACTATTCTTTTCTCTCCTCCCCTCTGCCTCTGCTCTGGGCTATTTGCCAAGATTCCTAGCCCAAACTCCCCCCTTTTTCTCTCATTAAAAGACTCCACATCCCAGCCCATAGGGCCATTCTCCTGGGCTGACACAAGCAGTTGTCACAGTCATCCCTCTGAATCCCCTCAGGCATACCAGCACCTCCATGCTCCCAGTCATGGAAATGGAAGCCCTGGGCTATCCTGTCTGTCATCCACCTAATGGGGTGCTAATAGGCTTTCCAAATATAAATGAATACAACAAGCCCTGATTTGTAGTGTTTCCTGACTTCTCTGATGTAAACTCTCCCTCCAGTGCTCATTTCAAGCCACCAGCATGATGTCACTGAAAGGTAGTTGGGAAGAAAGGCACAAATTAGCTCTTTCAAGCCAGGACAAGCCAGCCTACCCCTGCATCCATCCATTACCAAACCTCCTGAATGTCCTTGTCCCTTGAGTTTTTCATACAGTAATTAACTGGTCACCTGTTCAGGATCCTCAAGGAAGCACTTATTCCTGCATTTGAAAAGGGTTAGATTAGGCCAGTTATTCTTAACTTTGGGTGCACAAAGACCCCTTTGAGAGTCTGATAAAAGCTATAGATGGTTCTTAAGAAAGAACAATAAAATACACACAATGCAATGGGCTTTGTACACAAAGACCATATGTGCTAATTCTGGACTCAGGTATCCAGGCATGTCAGGGTTGGAATCCCTGGACCAAATAACCTCAGAGGTATACTCCACTCTAAGTCTTATGGTTGGCATTGATTCACACCATGGCACGGGGTGACATCTGACAAATTAGGAAATAACAGGTGCAAAAAGAACCCAGATTCTCAAGTTTGCATCTATTTCTCATGTGAATTAAAATAGGAAGGAACCTCAGAACTGAGGATGTCGTGGCTGATGGCATGGGCCATGGGGAGCTGGAGCTCTGACTCCTGGTCTATACTGCAGGGAGTATGAGCACACAGGGCCTTTTCAAGGAGGCAAAGTTCAGGCTTATGTATAGAGTAGTGGTTGCCCTCCTCAGACACAGACGCTCACCTCTTGGAAACATCAACTCCAATAAATCATATTCTCGTGTCTCTGATTCATTCACTTGGAACAAGATGGGCTTCTGCCACTCCACTGCAGGAGAACAGAGCCAGGAGCTGCATTACACCACTGCTCAAGGTCAGTCCTGGCACCTCACCTTTTACCCCCCAAAAGCACCATCTTAGACTTAAACTGACAACCTCAGGGCTGTTTAGTGATCCCTGTCACTGCCAGGTGGTAAACAAGAAAAAAGGAAAACTAAACACTTGATACAGTTTTTCTAATTAAAATCACTTGTGAGCATGGATTATAATTTGGGCCACTCATTTTTGCAGAGTAATGATATTCTTATTCCTGGTTATTCAGTCCAATGCTAATCTAAGTACTTCTGGGAAGGGATTTTTCTGGAAGGGATGTAATGAAGGCCACGTCCATTGACCATAAGGGAGTTAGTGGGTGGGCCTGACCTTGTCAGGTGAGCCCTTTAAAAGTAGAGATTTTTTACCCTGGCTGCAAGCAGAAGAGGAAGTCAGAGACTCAAAGCACAGGAATGCTCAGGCTGAGGGCAGTCCTTCCAAGCTGAGATCTAGCAAGGAAACGGGGCCCTCAGATCGATGGCCACAAGGAACTGGACTCTACCATCAACCCAGATGAGCTTGGAAGTGGGTTTTCCCTGAAAGCCTTCAGATAAGAGCCCAGCCCTGATGACACCCTCATTTTGCTGGGTGAGACCCTGTGCAGGGACCCTGGAGGACTCACCCAGACTTCTGACCGATGGAACTGTGAACTAATAAACAGGGTTGTTTCAAGCCACTCAGTTTGTGGGAATTTGTTACATGGCATTAGAAAACTAAAACACTTGGCCCATCTGCAACATGGAGACAAAATCAGTTCCAACTTCATAGGGTTACATGAGAATTAAGAGTTAATGCATGTAAAGTGCTTATAACAATCAGGACAATCACTAAGTATCGGCTATTATCATCAATGCCATTGACTTGTAAAATGCCAGGTATGTGTGGTTCATTATTTGACAGTTTCCTATCAATACAGTATTTGAGTCTCAGGATATAATCAAAAGTCTAGAATTTTAAATGAATAAATCACATACTAAATATGCATCATCTTCTAAAACTCAGTGACTATGACTGAGCTGCATGATTACAAAACGTTACTTAACAAAGCAGACTAGAAGAAAGAAAGGAAGAAGATAGCAGACTACGTGGAGCAAAATGCAAGAAGTCTGGAACTCAACCATCCAACAAATATTTAATGAAGGCTTGCCAGATGCAAGCACTGAGGCCCCGGGGCACAGCAGCGAAAAACACACAAAAGGGCCTATTCTCATGAAGCTTACATTCTGCTGCAAAAAGACAGAAAATAAGTGCACAAGAAAAATATAAGCCAGTGCTATGAACTGTGAAAAAATTAGCATAGGTAAGAGGAAACTATTTGAGATGAGTAAGCCATCTAGATAGGCCACTCTGAAGAGATGTCATTCAAGTGGAGAATCGAATGACAGCTGGGAGCCAGCCAGTAGCATTCTGGGATGAGCAATCAGCTGATGCCCAGGCCTCCCAAACCAAAAGGAGCCTGATGGGCCACAGGACATGAGAGAGGCCAGCATGGCCGATGCTTGGTAAGCAACAGGGAGAGAAGATGGCCTGGGGAGGGTGGCAAGGAAGGAGCTCAGATTTTATGCCAAGTGCAACGAGGAGACACGGTTTTAAACAGGAGAATGATGTGGTCTGATTTGAATTTTCTAAGGCTAACTCTTACTGCTCAGTGTAAATCACTCGTGTAGGACCAAGTGGAAACTGAAGTCCAGTGTGTCCCGTTGGGAGTCTGATGATTGCAGCAGGGATGGAGAGGTGAGGACCTACTAGAAAAAAATTTGAGAGGTAATGCTGATGAATGAATTGGGCTTGGGGTAGTGACAGAGATTGATCAAGCATAACCCTCAGATTTTTAGTTTGAGCAACTGCGTGGTACAAAAGGAAACAGTTTGGGGGAGGGTGAAATCGTGGATTCTGTTGGGGCCACCTTCATTTGGACATGCCTATCAGGCCGCCATGGGGAGATGTTGAGTAGGCCTGGAATTCTGGGAAAAGGAGGCAGATTTGAGAGTTAATGTTCTAAAGATAGAATTAAAGATCTGGTCTGGCTGAGAGATAGAGAGGGAGAGAGAATGTATAAACACGGGAAGGGGATCCAGCATCCTTGGCCAGTGAGGTTGGAGGAAAACCAAGAGAAATGGTGCTCCAATGGAGAACACATTACAGCATGGGGTTAGGTGACTGCTAGTAAAGAGTGCGTCATCCATGAGTAAGTATTCAATCTCCCATGATATTACTTAGTCCCAGCAAACCCGTTAATAGTGTTCTGAGTTATTGTTTGTATCAGCTGTTTCTGGTTTGGTGAAGACAGACTATATTGAAATGTTAACAAGAAAAACATAAAGCAAAATTCCTCATTCTTGGTTAACAGGAAGAACTTATGAATGGCTTCTTTCCATTATAAACAGCAGAGGATGATAGTCTTCATCATTTTGCATGATTTGGTGTAACTGGGAAGTTTCTTAGGCTTGATAACTGGAAAAACAAAACCCAACAAAACCCTTAATGTCTAAATAATTCTTGGGTCTGCTGCAAACTGCCAAGAGATCAGTGGAGCTTATTCTGCTGCTAAACTGTCTTGATTTGCAGCCCAGTGATATTTTTTTTTTAGCAGCAGTATTAGCTTTTTAATTTTCACTTCATGGACACATACACCTCAAGCAATCTGAGTTTTCCCTTTGAAAAAGCTCATAATCAAAAACTTGAACTGTATTGAAAAAAAAAATCAGCACACTTCCTGATGGCCACGGATGGGTTATTAACGTAATCACACATGAACCTACGAAAGTGCATTTGATCTAGAGTGGCTCTTCATGGAAACTTCCAGGTTAAATCTCACATGTAATAGGGATCAACCCCAGCGACAGCTTGAGAAGAAGTGCCATGGAAGGCATTTGGGTCTGAGCATCGCTCACCCCAACCTCACCCTGAGGCAGTGCCCAGTGGTGTGGCAGGGGCTGCCTGTGTCTTCCTGCCTCGGCCTCGCCATGCACCACTCCCTTCTCTGAACTGTTTCTTTCACTTTTGTGATGAGACAAAGCCACAGATCTGATTAAGCCACTCTTCAGCTTCCACATAGACACAGCTTCTTGGGGTCTGTGTATGGTTTAAGGGTTTGTCTCTCAGTCCAGCAGAGCCAGATTGGAACCCACCTCCCAACTAAGTGGTCTTTGAGAAAGTGACCGCTCTGGGCTTTTGTTCCCTCATTGGTAAATTGAGAATAACTGTGGTCATAGGAGAGCCTTGTCACAGCATTTTGGTATGGATTAAATAAAGATGCAGGTGGAGGACTTAGCAGAGGGCTGGCTGGGCCTTTAGTAAGCACCCAGCAAGTGACAGCTCTTTGCAGTGGATGTGCTGTCACTCTGCCTAACGGCACCCTTTCCTGGTGGACCCTCCCCTTCCCCTTTCATGTGGTACTGGTGGTTCTATCATTCTAGTGTGCCTCACCACCTTTCACACAGTTGGGCAAGTGCATCAACTAGGATTTGGTCTGGCTGCATGTTTCTGAAAAAAAAGTAACCATGGCTTAAGTTAGGACTTTGTTTCTTTCTCATATAAAAGCAGCCTGACACAGGGAGCACAAGCTGATGTGGCAGCCCCAAAAGGGCACTAGGAGCTTGGGCACCTATCTTTCTGATTTACCCTTCTGGAGCATGGCTTTCAACCTCATGTGACCTCCTGGTACAAGATGGCTGCTGGAACTCCAGCCAGCAAATCCACATTCCCCAGATGAACAGCAGAAAGAAGTGATGGAAGATGGGAAAAGCACATAACGCCACTCCCAGCCCCACCATTCTCTCGGAAAATCCTACATAATAGTGCCACATATAGAACTAAGCCACATGGGCCTCTCCTAGCTACAAGCTAGTCTCAGAAATGTAGTCTTTCCACTGGACACACTGTCACCTGAAATACAATGTGTTTTTGAATTAAGCAAGAAAGGGAGAAGGGATCTCAGTGGGCAACTAGCAACCCATGGTATGGGTCCAGGCTGGGCCATTAGTGCCCTTCCACAGCATCTGGTCTATGACACTGGCTAAGAATGGGTCCGTGTTCTCTATGGAGAGGCATCAGAAGATACTATCAGCACACATGGGAACCTGAGCCAGGGAAGGGACAGAGTGTGCACAGGAGGGAGGCTGCCAATTGAAACTCCTTCTCCCTGTCTTGCTTTCATATTTTACTATAATCTTTTACCCCTCCCATGAGACTGAAAGGTCCTGACAGGAAAATCCCGCCCTATTCACATGCACACTCCTACCATAAATGTTTGTCCCTGGGTGACTGACTGAACAGCAAATGCACTAAGGTTTGGCAAATGCAGACTATATCCCAACAGGAGTCTTCCAATCAAGAGCAGTAGAGTCAGTCATAGATGGCGGTGCTGATGAAGATGATGGGGAGGACAGTGATGATGATGGTGATGATGGTGATGCTGCTGCTGCTGCTGCTGCTGGTGGTGTCCATTTTAGAATTTGATTATACTTTCCTTACTTCTGAAGATGTGCTTATCCATATATATCACACATACTGTCTGTTTTTCCTACTGCAAAGAGAACACTTTCCCACTGCAGATGGACCCTTTTGCCTCCCTGTCTCTCAGGGTAGGGGAGATTCCAGACCAATGTGGTCCACATGCCCATACAAGTCTCCAGACAGGCAGCATCTAACTTAGGAGCGTACATGTGGTCCAGAGTATTCTTCTGAAGTCATTAACTCTCTTTGCAATTTCCTCCTCCGTCTCCACTGCTTCATTATATAAAAGAGATCATAATACCACTACCTCTCAAGATCTAATCCACAGTCCTGGCCACATAGTAAGCCTCATTTAGTGTTGGAAGTCATTACTGTTATTACTGCATGCCATTGACTCTGAGATGCACTCTTTTTTTTTTAATATACACTATAACGACATTCACACTAAATGGCATGTCATGATTGAATCAGCAAATGTTTATTTTTCATGGCGTATAAAATCATGCTCTGTTTTACAATCAATGCTGTCTGAGAATCAATGGAATAGTTATGGTCATGAAAGGAAGAGAAAGAGTTCAGAAATCCAGGACTTGCAAAGTCAAAAAAGTCAACTGTTTATAGATTCCAAATAGTAAAAGATGGGCCTGAGCGGATCATTGAGTGACCAAGGCCTGAACTAGCCTGGCCTTCCTCTCTGGGAAGATCCAAAGTAGCCACATTCGATCAAAAGAGATAGGGCGCCTGGGTGGCTCAGTTGGTTAGGCGACTGCCTTCGGCTCAGGTCATGATCCTGGAGTCCCGGGATCGAGTCCCGCATCGGGCTCCCTGCTCGGCAGGGAGCCTGCTTCTCCCTCTGACCCTCCTCCCTCTCATGCTCTCTGTCTCTCATTCTCTCTGTCTCAAATAAATAAATAAAATCTTAAAAAAAAAAAAAGAGAGATAGACGTAAGGGGTAAGAAAGAAAAGAAGTAAAGCAAGGCTGAGAGCAGTGTTTTGGCAAGAACTCTGGGTATGAGTATAGCCATGTGGAACCGACTGAAGCAGCCAGATCAGAAGCTGACTGTTTTTGTAGAACCTGACTTGTCAAAGAAACTGTGAGTTTAAAAAGTATTTGATACATACCATGGAATATTATTCAGCCATAAAAAGAAACGAAACGCTGATACATGCTATAATGTGGCTGAACCTTGAAAACATTATGCCAAGTGAAAGAAGCCAGACACAAAAGATCATAGAGGGTCTGATTCCATTTATATGAAATATCCAGAATAGGCAGGTGCACAGAGAGAGAGTGTAGTTCAGTGGTTGTGAGGGGCTGGGGAAGGCAGGAATAGGGAGCACCTGCTAAACTGCTAAATGGATGCAGCACGTGCTTTCGGGTGATGAGAAAGGTTTGAACTAGAATGGGGCGCTGGTTGCAAGATGCTGTGGTCATACTAAATGCCACTGAATTGGTCATTCTTAAATGGTTACTTCTATGTGATGTGAATTTTAGCTTAAGCAAAAAAAAGCATTTTCTATTCAGCTATTTACTATTTACTATTCATTTACTATTCAGGGACCCACAACCTTTCAGCAACAGGAAGTAGGTCAGAAAAACTGCACACACAGCCCCCACCAAGGACATGTTCCCAACCCCGTGTCATTTTCAGCCCCCCAAAGTGATGGCAGGGCCTCCCCCACACACATAGGGGCCCCAAAGCACAATAGATGGGCAGGGTCCCCAAAGAGAAACCCACAGATGGTGGGACACCCCCCCCACCCCTGCCTCATGGGAAGGGTTTCACCCTGTCTGCCTGGAAGACTTCAGAATTGCTGGACCAGGAGACCCTGTGGGTGCCCCCCCCATCCCTTGCCCCTCTGCCCCCTGCCCGCCAACCCCCCCTCAGTCTTCCCCTCTTGGAATGGCAGGGCTGTTGTGGTTATCCTGCCCCTAGTTCCATTGTGTGGGGCAGGTAATTTATCTTACTGTTCTATTATCGTTTATAGGCCTCTGGATGAAGAAAGGAGGCATCAGACCCTACTGAGAGACTGCCATGCATCACCTGGGGATCCAGGAACATTCTACCAAACACAGCTCAGATTACAGCATGGCAGTGACCGCTGGTTGTCTAACCCCACATCTGCTCTCCCCTTTGCCCCAAATAATTGAGCTCCTAGTTTTCAGGTGAACCCAGAATAATTCTCCCTAGAACAATTCCATATTTGTTAGTCCCCCTTGCAGCTGGGCATGGCCACCACCTGAGGAGGGCAGGGTCATGAGCTAGGAAGGGCCTGAGTTAGCCACGAGAGGCAGCCGTGTGACCCTAGACTGCTTACCTCTGGATTTCTTTTACATGAGAGAATTAAACATTGCGTCCTTTGAGCCTCTGCTATTGGTGGTTCCGGTTACACGCAACGAGCCCTAATCATAATTAATACAGCGGGCTCCACCCTCGTCAGCTCCGGGCAGCAGAACGGAGGGTCTGCAATGCAGCGGCCTTAACCACACCATCATTCGGGATTTGCTGAACCTCCCCGTCCTCTCAGACCTTTAAAAAAATTGATCAGGCACATGGCTATCTAGCAGATCTCTAGAATTTATTCATCTTGCACACGCATTGAATAGCGACTCCTCATTTCCCTCCCTCCTCCGCCCCCAGCAAACACCGCTCTCTTCTCTTCTGTGAGTTTGACTATTTTAGGTCACTCATGGAAGTGGAGTCATGCAGGATTTGTCCTCTTCTGATGCAGTGCATGCAATTTTAATTTTCACTTTCATATTGTTTTTGCTTTGTTTTCATTTCATAGGTGATTTCACCCACTGATTACCCAACTAACAAGAGCTCCCACCAGCTTCTTTTTAGCATTTACCTGGTTAATGGTGAAAGAATCCATAGTCATCCAGATAGCATCTGCTGGTCAGAGTAGCCAGAGTTTCTTTTATCTGAAATTCTTAAAACTGCAGGCAAAGTATTAAGATCTTGAAACCATGTATGTTTTCATATAAAGTTTATATAGTTTTTATTATAAAAGTTATAAATGCTGCCTGGGGATAATCTAGAAAATACAGAGGAGCAGAGACCATTCATCCCACTTCCCAAAGCCAAGCACTATTAATATTTTGATGCATTTCCTTCTGCTCATTCCTGCTTTCTCCCTTTCTCTCCTCATCTGTTTACGTAGATGTATTCACACTGTATACATAACTGTGCACTGCTTTATTTCACTTACTATTACAATGTGAGCATTTTCCTCATTATTAAAACTCCCTAGTGCCTGGACTGGGGGCCTATTTTCATGCTGAAGCTTCCATGGTCCTCAGTGGGTTCATCCTACCATGTCTTCAGTACACAAAGGCAAGCTCCCTCCAAAGTTGTGGGTTGCTCCTCATCTACTGAACAGAAACTAGAACTAAGGCAGTCAGGGATGGCAAGACATGCCCAGACTTGTCAGCTGCCCACTCCCAGGGCCGGTTGCTTGCCCACTAACCAGCCTTACTAATCCAGAAGTTCTTTCCTGAAGTTTTTCACTGGCTTTGAACCAAGGATGCAGCCCCATGACCCAGCAGGCCCAAGGGAAAAAAATCCAGACACAAGAAGAAAAAAGTAAACTATGCCAGCAACTGCAAGATGAGATAGTTGTGGGACTGCTCATTTTAATTTTCAGGAGAGGGAAGAGTCGTCCTAATTCACACTCACCTCACCCTTGGCTCTAAGGTGCAGCGAGCGGCCTTGAGGTTGGACTTGGATGAGCTCTGGACTTGGATGAGGGCAGACAGCAGGTATAGCAAGCTGAGCAGCCTCCAGCATTGACCCCAGAGTGGATCCCCTGCCAGGCTCCCTGGCGTCCGATTTGGCTTTTCTGAAGCAAAATACCTTTTTTTTTTTTTTTTTTACAAAAACACAGCAACATGGAACAGGCTCTGCCTATTTGATCACTTCTGTGTCCCCAGCACCTAGCACGTGCCTTGCACATACTGCAACATTGGATATCGTTTACTGAATAATGACTTTTTACAGACTCCCTTAAATGTTGACAATTACAACTCAATTTGAGTTTCACAAGCATTTTCTTGGGAAGGAGCCAATGCCTCCAAAGTACATATATGCTTAGCACTCTTGCTGGGTACGGGTCAGCCTTCTCAGCCCGCTGTCCCTTCATTGACCTATTCCCCATGAGGAAATGAGCTTGGCTTCAGCAAAAGAAGGGTGGATGGACACCACATTGAGCACTAGTGACATAGGTGATCATCGGTAAACTTCCCTATTTCAAAATATTGCTTCACATCCCTGCCTTCTTCCAATCTCTTCTTCCCTGTTTCTTATTCGTTTATCTCCCTCTAATTCCCAGGACCCAGAGCTCAGGTTGATCCTATTAATGCCACATGCAAGTCATGTTAAGAGTTAAATGTATCTTCAGGGGGCAGACCTATAGGCAATTTATATCAGTTTATTTCTGGGAAATTGCAAAGAGAGTTAATGACTTCAGAAGAATACTCTGGACCACATGTACGCTCCTAAGTTAGATGCTGCCTGTCTGGAGACTTGTATGGGCATGTGGACCACATTGGTCTGGAATCTCCCCTACCCTGAGAGACAGGGAGGCAAAAGGGTCCATCTGCAGTGGGAAAGTGTTCTCTTTGCAGTAGGAAAAACAGACAGTATGTGTGATATATATGGATAAGCACATCTTCAGAAGTAAGGAAAGTATAATCAAATTCTAAAATGGACACCACCAGCAGCAGCAGCAGCAGCAGCATCACCATCATCACCATCATCATCACTGTCCTCACCATCATCTTCATCAGCACCGCCATCTATGTAGTTGACGTGCACAGCTCCTACTGTGCCTCTGGCACTGGGCTAAGCACCATGCATCCCCTCACATAATCCTCCCACAGCTTTACAAGGCAGGCACTTGATAAACGAGGAAACAGACCCAGAGACATTCAGCAGCTCATCCCAGGGGACACAGGAGTGGCAAGGCAAGGACCTGCGCCTAGACAGTCTTTCTCCAGGACCCTGACTTCTAACTAGTCACTGTTATAGGGAAGACGTAAGCAAGGCAGATGCGATTCCAGGGCTCTGACTTAAGTCCCTGGCAAAGCAGGGTAGACCGGGTGTCTTCAAGTTGCTCACACGCTTGCCTCTCCGACAACAAGAGCAACTACTAATACGGGCCATGATTGGCTTGATGGGCACAAGATCAGCTTAAGGGGCAGGCGTGGTGGCATGGCGGGGTAGTCAGGTCTCGGTAGCCATGAGGTGGGGGAAAGGCTGGAGGCAGCGAGCACTTTGAGATATGGGTTCATGTGGCTACACTCCCCAAGCTCTACAACAGGGAGGGATGGTCACGGAAATGTGAATTGAGTTCATTGAGTGGCAGTTCCTGGAATGAAGGAGGAAGAGACTAGGCTGGTATTCTTTTTTTTTTTTTTTTTTTTAAAGATTTTATTTATTTGACAGAGAGAGCACAAGCAGAGGGAGAGAGAGGGAGAAGCAGGTTCCCTGCTGAGCAAGGAGCCCGATGCGGGGCTCGATCCCAGGACCCTGGGATCATGACCTGGGCCGAAGGCAGCCGCTTAACCGACTGAGCCACCCAGGCGTCCCTAGGCTGGTATTCTTTTTACGTTCTTCCCCCATTCCCCACTCACTCTTCTGCTACTTGGAATGCAGACATGAAGGCAGGAGTTCCAGTAGTGATCTTGGGGCCATAAGCAAAAAGCTAGAAGAGCCACAAAGCCCTTAGCCTCTGAGCAAAGGCCATAATTATCTGCCTCTAAATTTCTCATTATGGGGGCGCCTGGGTGGCTCAGTTGGTTAAGCGACTGCCTTCGGCTCAGGTCATGATCCTAGAGTCCCTGGATCGAGTCCCGCATCGGGCTCCCTGCTCGGCAGGGAGCCTGCTTCTCCCTCTGACCCTCCCCCCTCTCATGTGCTCTCTCTCTCTCATTCTCTCTGTCTCAAATAAATAAATAAAATCTTTAAAAAAAAAATAAATAAATTTCTCATTAAGTATGTCAGAAAAATAAATGCTTATGTGTTTAAGCCACTTAGCAGCCAAATCCAATTCCTAACTGATATACTCTCTGTAGTCGGTAGCCTCTGAGATGGGAGATGGCCCCTATCTAATGATGGCCCATCATCCCTCCTGGGAGAATACTATTTGTAATATGAAGTTAGAATACTACTTAATAAATCACAACATTTATCTTTGGGGTCTAACAGTAAACAAAAGTTTTATTTATTAATGTGCTCAACTAAACTACACATTAATATGATGTATTAAGGCCAGACGTCACCTCCTAATATTCATACTCCTGTGTAATTCATCTCCTTGAGTCTGAGCTGGACTTCCTGACTCACTTCTGACAAAGAATAGGGCAGAAGTGATGGAATGTCACTTCTGAGATTAAGGTATAAAAAGACTATAGCTTCTGTTTTGTGTGCTCTCACACTAGCTTCTATGTCATAAGGCAGCCCTACAGAGAGGCCCATGTCATGAGGGAACAAGGCCTGCCAACAACCACATGAATAAACCTGGAAGCAGACACCACCAGACCCAGTTGAGCCTTCACATGAGATCAAAGCCCAGACCAACAACTTGACAACAACCATATTAGAGGTGTTGAGCCGAAGATGTCCAGCTAAGCTGTGTCTAGGTTCTTGACTCACTGTAACTGTGATAGGAAGTGTTTATTGTTTTAAGCCTGTCTTAGGTAACTAATACATCCTCCAAACAATTTTCTTGGTTTAATATTCAAGTTAGTGTCTATTCTCTAAGCCTTCGAGTACATGTCTTAGCCCACACCATCCTCACAGAAATACTGCTCTTGAAGAGAATGCCTGGCACAGAGTCTGGCACGTAGCAGGTACTCAATAGATGAATGAATGAATGGATGGATGGATGGATGGATGGATGGACGAATAAGACACTGTTTCTTACTGAGCTCTTCTAAAGTAACTTGAGCCTCAACAGATACTGAAAAAAACACACAGGTAAAGACAAGGGGAAAATGACAAACTGCACCAAATCAGCCAACCATGTTTAGAGTATTGGTAATTTCACTTGCATGGCCTGTAGACTCAGCTCTATGATTTACTGAAGGCAAATTCTTCCTGGGAGACCTTTTTAAGTTAGAAGAGTATTTAATAGCTCCCAACATTTATCTTTAGGTATAAAATTAAATGAATGTTTTATTTATTGCTGTGCTTAACTAAAGTACACATTAATGTGATGTGATAAGGCCAGAAGTTACAAGTCAAATGAACAGACTGACAGCAAAAGCGAAAACTCACCAATTTCCCTAATAATTTATGAACTGATACAGAAGCAAGCACTGATTTCAGAATCTGCTTCAAAGTTATGGAAACAATGATTGCAACTGTTAGAGAGGCAAGGAGGGAGCATTCTTTGCTGTCCAGCGCATATAAGACTCTTATTTTAGTCCATCCGGTTTTCCATTTCATTATCCAAGTCATTTAAATGGTGGCCTAAGGCAAACTATAAGACCCATTGTGTGCTTTAGTCTAAAGTAAGTCTCTTCAAAAGCTTTCTGCCAACACGTGCTTGTTTGCCAAATTCTACTTTCATATTAGAGGGGTCAGGGAGAAAGGATTTCGCAAAATAGAGCTAGAAAGTATGTGGGCTGGTAGGGGTGGCCCTGGGTAGGAGAGAGGGCAGGCAAGGAAAAGGGTGAATGGCAGAGAGGGTGGCTGAGTGGGGGTTCCATGCTGCAGCCTGCCCCCCACCCCTCACCCTAGGAAGGGCAGGAAGAACACACTAAATTCTCAGGGGCAGGATCTTCAGCACCTCCATGCAGTGAGGACACAACTACCTCAAAAGTTATTTATGTGGCAAGGACAATATTTCTTACTCTACACTCGAAAAATTCAAAGAAAAATCTGTCTAGGCTTTTTATACGATTTGCTTCAATGCATCAAGTGATGCATTAAGTTGTCCCTGGGGTCTTGCGGAGAGCTCAGAGGAAATTCTCCACATCAAGGAGCCTGGGGGCTTTCTCTAGTATTTATTTTGGCAGCAGTTGGATTCCTTCCCTGCTCTCAGTGCTTCCTGAACTCCCTCCTTGCCTCCTTGTATCTCCCCCCTCCCAGGACGGTCTTTATAGTGCTTTAGAATACTAGAGAACAAGGCTCTCATCCTTTGCACAGCCACATCTCCTATATTTCTTAGAAAGAATTTTATCTCAAGTAGCAAGATCCTGGAAACGTAACTGGATTCTACTACTGGCCTCAGAGAAGAAGGGAAGTTCACAACATTACTCAAGGAAAAAGTGAACATTGAGAAATAATCTGAAATTGGCCTCCTGGCAGAAGACAGAATATTCTGAGAGGGCCGGGCTGGCTGGGGAGAGGCAAACACCAACATCTCTCTACTCACCACCCCTCACCGGCACCCAGTACAAAAAGAATTCTTCAGTCACACAGCTTGCTGACTTTGTGGCCATAAGCGAGTCTCATCATGGTACATTTCCCACCTCACTGCTCTGGACCCATCAGCAAAGAGGACCCGCCAGCCGTGAGGACAGCCCCTCTCCTCAGGTCTGTTGGTCCATTTACGTGACAACTTCATTCCTAAGCCAGCAAGAGGAAAACTTCCCACGCTCCCCAGGCATAAAGGTTCTTCCACTGCAGAAGCCAAATGCTCCTCCAAAAGGCACTCAGTTCTCACGGCTTCCCCAAGCCAAGGTGCTGCGCCTGGGAAAACGGCCAGTCCCCAAAGCCAGAGAGAGGCAAGCAAAGCCTGTGTGAGAACCAGCCAGAAAAAAAAAAAAAATGTGGTTACAAAAAAAAAAAACAACCACCCACAAAACACAAACACACACACATGCATGCATGCACGCATACCAGAAAATAGTAAGTGTTGGGGGGTTGTGGAGAAATTGGAACCTTCGTGCACTGTTAGTAGGAAAGAAAAATGGTACAGCCTCTATGGGAAACAACAGAGCAGCTCCTCAAATAATTAAAAATAGAATCACCCAGCCATTCCACTTCTGGGTATTTAACCAAAAGAATTGAAAACAAGGTTGCAAAGAGATATTTGTACCCCCATGTTCGTAGCAGTATTCTTAACAATAGCCAAAAGGTAGAAGCAACCCAAGTGTCCATGATAGGTGGATGCATGAACAAAATGTGGGACATGCATACAATGGAATAGTACTTAACCCTAAAGAGGAAACAAAATTCTGACCCATGCTACAACATGAATAAACCTTGAGGACATTATGCTACGTGAAATAAACCAGACGCTAAAGGACAAATATTGTGTAATTCCACTTATATGAAATATCTAGACAGGCAAATTCATAGAGACAGGAAGTGGAATGGCGGTTGTCAGGGGCTGGGGGGAAGGGACTGGGGAGTTACTGTTTAATCGGTATGAGGTTTCAGTTGGGGATGATGGAAAAGGTTCTAGAGATGGATGGTGGTGATGGTTGCACAACATTATGAATGTATTTCATACCACTGAGCTGTACATTTAAAATGGTTAAATGGTAAATTTTATGTTATGTATATTTTACTACAATTACAAATTTTTTTAATCTTAAAAAGATAAAAAGAAAAATCAGGTCACATGCTGAGTTTTCAAAGATCTTCAGACCCGGAGCAGGCTCCATAATTGGCCCCAAACTCAAGCCCGATTCCATCTGTCAGAGCTGCTTCGGGGGAGCTGGGGGCAGAGACCTCTGCCGCTCAGCCACGGTTCCAGATGGAGGAGAATCTTCAGGCTCGTCCACTTCAGCCTCTGAACATCAGCCAGACCCTTCCCCAGGCCTAGAACACTCAAGTGTACTCACCAATTTCTAAATATGGCATCTCCACGTATGTAAACTGAAATCCAGAACTATACAAAAACTAGGATATGAAAAAACGTCTTCGTGGAACTACTTGGAAGGGTGGTCGTCACTCAGAACAAAGTTACAATCCCATAGTCAATTTGCAATCATCAAATCCCAATCCTGTTGGAAAACTGGAAGATCCATGGAGTCCAACCACCCACTTCATGAGCGAGGAAGCCAAGCCCAGCTTGCTTGGGGTGATCCCCGTGACCGGAGGCAGAGCCAGGAAGCTCCTCTGACTCCAACCTATTTCTGGCCCACCCATTCACATCAGGCCCACCTCTGCTCTGTCGGGTTGATCATGACAGCGGGACGTGGGCCCGCCTCGTCCCTAAGCAGGAGGCCACATGGATACAGAGCAGATCAGAAGCCTGCCCTGTCTCCAGGTCCGGACGCCGTCATGAAGAAATCTCCAGCACCGTGTGATGGACTCCTGCAGGGTGTCTGCAGGGAGCCAGCCTCCCAGGCAGGGGCTGGATCTCTTTCCTTAAGAACCCAGGAGGCTCCTTCTCCCGTGCATGCCCCTTTCTCTCTCAAAATACCAGTCAATTCCCATTTCCTCCTCCTGACATTTTCGTGACTTAGCATACCACGCACTCCAGAGGCAGAAATCCTTTCCATGATAACCAAACTTGCTGCTCTACTAGCACGTTCTCTGAGGCCAGTTCAGTTTGCATTGATGGAATTGGGAACCTGGAGGAAGTCTGCAAATCTAGAAAATGACAAAGCCACCACCATCACCATCCATAAGGCTGTGAGCCCATCTGCTGTGTTTTTGCCGGTCTCCCTGCACGGCTGGGACCTGCTTTCCTCTCCTTCCCAGGACTCGCTGTTCAAACTCTGACCTATGAGGTACTCCTGAATCTTCTCAAAATTCTCTTTTCTTATGTGACCTCCAGTTTTCTGAGTTTTCTCTTTGTTGCTACCAAAAAGGTCTTATAGCAAATACAAGATCTGATGCAAACCCGTATTTTGCAGCCTAAGCCACCCAGCACAACAGATGGTAACATTCATGCACTTATTACAGCTTCCCAAAGTGGCACGGAACAGAGAAGTGAACATTTTCCCACAACTGTTTCCACCCCAGGGAACAACAGTGTGATGACATTTTAAGATCTCAGGGTCTCTCTCCTTTGGGGAATATGAATTAGTGTTTCTATAGTTAAAAGCTACCTTGAGAATATGGGGATAAGAGCAAACCCATTAGTTTTATGTTAGCAGCTAAACTACAAGTGGGAAGACATCAAATGTGTGCAGCTTATTGGGGTGGGGGTGGGTACATGGATCCCCCTCCTGTGATCAGCAGTCTGTGTGGCCCTGCACTAAGCACTCCCCAGTCTGGCCCTCCCTCACAGGGTAAACGCACTCTGCAGGACAGCAGTTTTTTATGGCTGGCCCAGAACGTGTTAGGGACCACGGCGGCAGGAAGGAGAGGATGGGCATCACAGAGCACCCACTGCAATTTCAAAGGCATATGAGATCTGACAGGCAATGCCACGCCGTGCATGATAGGTCTTGAACAGACCCAGAAAAGAGAGGGACCCTGTCCTGCCAAGGCCCCCATCCTTGGCAGGGTTTCAATGTCAGAGGCAGAGCCTGCAAGAGATGCATAACCTTCTGTATGTCATTTTAACATTTCTGAGAGTTTGGGGGCTTATCCAACAGGAAAAATATGGAAAGAACACAGAATCCCTTCCACAGAAACCATCTGATGGTTGATATGAGGAAGTGAAGGTCTAATGGGAGGACAGTGGAGAGGTGTTCATGCCAGAATGAGTGGGGATGAAGAAGAGAACCAGAAATGTAAACTCTGGCCGTGGCAGTTAGGAAGGGACCCAGAGCTGGGTGAATGCACCTTTGATGTAAGGACCCTGGACAGAGGGAGCAACCTCTCGGTAAGCGGTGGCATCTATGTTGCAGTGGATAGAAACATGGCTGGAAAACTCAAATCCAGATCCTGAGCCCAAATCCTTCAGGTGGGTCGTTGTGATGGAAACTCCAACCTCCTTGGTCTGGTGAAATTGGACATGTGCCTCTTAACACAGAAGGTCAGAATTAAGTAGAGAAATGAGGGAGTAAGACAAGCCCAGAAATTAGTATACTAATTTTAGTAAGCAATCGGTGTGTGTCTCCTCTTTAAAGGGTTTATAATATTTCAGAAATTTTAACAAATCCAAGAGATTAGCCTGGTGGTTATAAAACATATCATCGAGTGTTTGATTTTAGAATATGAATATAAGTTGGAAGGTATAACACGATTTGTCTAAGGCTGGACATAAACTGAACATGCATTATAAGTTTAATTCAGCAGTTACAAAATGTTTTATTTATTTATTTTTTTAAACATTTTATTTATTTATTTGACACACAGAGAGAAAGCACAAGTAGGCAGAGAGGCAGGCAGAGAGAGAGGCAGAAGCAGGCTCTCCACTGAGCAGGGAGCCCGATGCGGGACTCGATCCCGGGACTCCAGGATCATGACCTGAGCTGAAGGCAGTCGCTTAACCAACTGAGCCACCCAGGCGCCCTACAAAATGTTTTAAATGCTTGGAAAGTTCTGCTTGTCACAGACATTGGGAGTGCTTAAGAAGACAATCAAATATATTAGAAGTTTAATGTTTAAAATATTTAGGACATATAATTAATAGATTGTAAAACTAGACTAGCAAGTAAAATAATAAAACTTATAAGTTGAGCTCTAAAGCTTTAGAAAACTAGGTTTTTGTAAGTTTAACAATTCTAACATCCTTCTAACACTGTGGAGAAAAAGGAACCCTCGTGCACTGTTGGTGGGAATGCAAACTGGTGCAGCCACTGTGGAAACAGTATGGAGGTTCCTCAGAAAGTTAAAAATGGAGCTACCATATGATCCAGTATTTCCATCACTGGGTATTTACCCAATGAAAATAAAAACACTAATTCACTAATACGCATCCCTATGTTTACTGAAGCATTGCTTACAATGGCCAAGGCATGGAAACAACCCAAGTGTCCATCCATAGAGGAATGGATAAAGAAGATGCGGTATATATAAACACACACACACACAAACACACACACTAGAATATTACTCAGCTATAAAAAAGAATGAAATCTTGCCATTTGCAAAGACATGGATGGAGCTAGAGGGTATAACACTAAGTGAAATATGTCAGACAGAGAAAGACATATGTCATATGATTTCACTCGTATGTGGAATTTAAGAAACAAAACAAACAAAAGGAGGCAAATAAAAAAATAGACTGTTAAACAGAGAACAAACTGCTGGTTACCAGAGAGGAGATGGGTGGGGGGATGGGGGAACTAGGTGATGGGGATTAAGGAGAGCACTTGTCATAAGGAGCGCTGAGTCATGTATAGAATTGTTGAATCGCTATATTGTCCACCTGAAACTAATACACCGTATGTTAATTGTACTTCCATAAAAAACGACACTATTTCTAACATCCTTGTAAAACCCCACTCGGCCAGACTGTCTTCTCTATGGCCACGACTGTCCTCCCACATGCCACCCCGTCGTCACAACAACCGCTCCCGGTGGGGGAGAGATTCTGCGAAGATGGGGGGGTAAAAATAAAAATAAAAAATAAAAGAGTGGGAAGTGAAGGATGTATTCTAGGCAAGGGGAGTCTGAGTGGGAAGGGGGTGAGTTCGGGCAACAGAGCAGGGAAGACAGAGCCGGATTCTTTTCTTTCTTTTCACGAACACCTGTGGCTTTGGTTGGCTAATATTTCGTTCAATCAGATTGAACTGGAATGATCTCATCGGGGGAGGAGAGGGAGCTAAAGGAGTAAGAGGAGATGAGCCTGCAGGACGCTGGCCATCAGAGGAAGGGTTTCTTTCAGACTCAGGACACTCAGAGCTGGACGGCCCTCAGCAAGTCTCTCACCCAGCGAGCTGCAGGCAGCATCCGCCGGCTGCCAAGGGCAGGAGAGTTGGAAGAAGACGCATCTGGCCTTGAAGTGGAGGGCGGACTAGAGCCAGGGAGGATGCAGGGGCAGGGCCAGGGGCTGCTGGGGAGCCAAAAGGAGGCCATCGGAGATGGAGGGAGAAGTGGGAAGGGGGGGGAGGTACCACCAGGCACCTGAGCAATGAGGGCAGAAGGAAACAGGACTGGGGGAGGCAGGAGGAGGCGCCCTGCAGGGAAAGAGGATCAGTACTGGGCACATGTTTCGGCACGGCCAGAGAGACCTAGAAGAGGAGGTGCCGCACAGGCGAGCAAACATGGGGTTCGGGGCAAATAAGCTGGGTTAGTGAGAGATCCAGATTCTGGGACTGGGACTGGAGTCAGCCCTGCATGATGGTCAAAGCAGGGAGGAGGGGATGAGGAGGAATCGTTACCCAGGAGGTGGAGGGAAGACAGAGGGAAGGAGCGCACTCCGTGGAAGTCATCTCCCACCCACCACTGATCCTGGTATCTCCAGCCAACGGGGCAACTCTACAAAGTGCGTGATTTTGCCCCATGTCACAGATAAGGCAGCTGGGGCCTACGGAACTATGGTTATTGCCTAAAGTCAGATGGTATCAGGTGGCAGAACTGGGTGAGACCTAAGTCTATGGGATTCTACTGCTGGGTTCTTCCTCCTAAGGCCCCGTGTCTCCAGGCCAAAGGCTGGATCCGTCCCAGCCCTCATTAATGTGGTGTTTGCACTCAGAACAAATGAGATTGGGGCTCTGTTTTGGTTACTAGATTACTTATAGTTTCACAAGAACTTGGTACATCTATGTTTTAGGGGAAAAAAAAAAAACAAACCCAAAACTATTTCCAGGTTCTAGTAAAGTTATGAAATCCAGAGAAGTATAAACAGTGCAAAGCAGACTTGAGCCCTGGGTTAGTTCTGCAAAGGTGTAGTCATTCCTCTGGAACCCAGAGAACAGGGCCCAAGGTAAATCAGCTGGCGGGGTGCACAGTCTCCATGCCCCCACAGCCCAGAGTCTTGTATCATTAGACAACAAGCCACAAAGCTGCTTCTGTGCAATTAACTTATTTCACACTTGCTTGCTTTCTTTTTCAAATTAAAATCAATATCATAGTGATGAAGGAAAGCAGACTTTGCAAAGCACAGGAAGCCCCTAGGATCTTTGTTTCTCCTCCCACATCTGCCAAAATGCAAATAAGTTTCCCTAGGGCCTCAATTCACTTTCCATAAACTAAAGATACCACCAGTCACTCAGACTTCCACGTAGGAAGTGTCAGACATCTTAGAGGAAATTTGCTTATTAAACCCTTGAATAAGCACAGAAGGTGTGGCAGAGAAGGTGTTTTGTCAACCTCTTCAGACTTCAGACTGAGTTGTGGCCAAAAACTGCATGGCTCAGCCCCATTGCGGCCTACCATGGCCATGGGTCCAGTTCTCACCAACGGGAGCTGACAGGAAGTGATATGGGTCTTCTCCAGGCCGAGGCTTTGAGAAACAGATGGAATCTCTCCACTCTCTTCTGCTGGCTGGATGGAGAGACCTCCAAGGCCTCTGAAACTGGTGGAGAACTGAGAGATGGAAGGAGCCAGGGTCTCTGAATCACTAGGGAAAGGAGAAGGCCTGACGACCAGGAGGAACAGTGCTGGACTGTTCCCCAAGCCTCAAGGCACTGGCTTGTTGGGGTTTATTTGTATAGTTGCTGGTATTACTCTATCTGATATATTTGTGCATCTATAAATGTATTTATACATATGTGTGCTGTGTGCACTGTTTTAAGAAACTCTGAGATGCCAATGTAGGCTTTTATTAAATTAACTGCATCACAGGCGGGTGCTTCACTGTACAAACGATTCGCTGCAGGACAGCCCGCCCCCAGTGCAATTAAAATACTATTCAGCTTACAAAGAACTGGTTTCCATACAGCTTGAGAACACAGTGTCCACGCCATGAATGGGGGTGCTGATCCGCACAGGAGGCAGGGAGACCACAGCTCACCCTGAGGTCCCTGAAGGCCTCTCCCTTTTCCCCTGACTCCAGACCAATGAGACGGGGGTAGGTTTCCTCCCAACCACTGGTTCAGCTTCCCACAGCACAGTCTGATCTGAAACACAGCTGGATCCCTATGAGGCTTTTTCTTAGGGGGCCCTTCCCCACATAAGTCATTTCCACGAGTGGCCATAAAGACAGCAAAGCAGGGGGTGTGAGCTGCAATGCGGTCTCTTATTGTTGGTGAACAGGGAAGTCAAGGTTCCCAGGCTTTTCCTTTTAGAACATGAGACTGAGGGCCCCACGAGGAACGTTTGGGCACAGGGCATCTGGCCACAGTGGGCTGGGGGCCTGGGAGTCGAGGCTGGGGGTAAGTAGGAATGCGGTCTGGGTGAGCAGCCAGAAACGGAGGCTGCTGGAAGGGAAAGGTGGTGAGGAAAAGAGGGCCCAAGAGTGATACTTGGAGCGAATTCACACAAAAGCAACAAAGAGCCAATTTTACAAAAACTCATGGGAATCAAGCTGGGAACAGTGGGATAAATCCAAAAGGGAAAAGAGATCCTACAAACTGCCTGGCGTTTATATCCATTAGTCACTTAGGTAAAAAGTCAAAGTGGCATGATAGCATTTTAAACATCTTTTAAATCTAAATTGGGGAGGGAACTGTTTTGTATTACACAAAAAAGTGGTCGCAAATGTAAGCAACTACTGAAACTTAAGGCAGGGTTGTAGCTCAGTTGCAAATATTCTGCTACTCTACCATTAGTCCTGATGACATCCTGTCCCCAAGACATCCCTCAGACAGCCCCCCCACGCAGCCAGATCCTGCAAGCTTCCAGTGTTCCTCTGGCTGCAGAATCCCATTCTGTCTGTAATTCTGCTCTCCAGAGAAGAGCTTGGTGAGCAATGTGGCGAGAAGTACATCTGACCAAGAAACCCCAGACTACAGATATGATGCCAAGCAAGCATGAGAAAGCCGAACAAGTTTTAAAGTATTCAGTCCCTAAGCATGTTTAATTACAAAGTCACCAAAACAAGGATCTGAAGAACCACAGAAATATGCTCTAAAGAGAGGAGGAGGAGAGAATGTCACCTGCCTCCATCCCATAGAGAAGTGTTTCTCTGCTTCTCAAATGCCCGTGGCTATCGGGTCCCCAGAGGATCTCGGTAAAATGCAGGTTCTGATCATTTAGGTCTGGGGTGAAGCTTGGGATTCTGTGTTTCTTACAAGCTCCAGGGGGATGCACTGCTGCTGGTCCAAGGACCGCATGTTGAATAGCAAGGGTCTAGAGCTTCAGGGACTGAAGGAACAATGGACATTAGGGGCACAGCTTCTCACCTGAGACTTGGGACTTGGAGAGAAACTGGGGTATCAACAGAGCTCTGCTCACGTCCTTGAGATTTCCAAGGGCTAAATGCACACACACACACACGTTCACGCTCACACCCAAAGGAATCTATTCGAAAACCTTTTATTCATACCCTACATCACATGGGTGATACATTCAATCCAGAAGTTTGAACATTAATTCTTGAAGTTTCTTTTTGAGTCTCAGTCACAGGATTAACCCTTAGAAGCAAACGCCTGAAATACCCTCCGATATCCAGGCTTGTGCACTGACTGAGTCTCTCAATACCACTAACCTCAGCAGGTGGGTATTGGCGTTTTTAATTGATATCAACATGCTACATGGCACTCGAGTGCTCCTAGCCTGAGACCCCAAAATGAGTGTGATTATCTCGTTCTTCATCAATCTGACAGCTGTTGACTGCCAGTAACGTGAAGTGTACCAGACACTATGGAGGGAAGGAGATGCAAGGACGTTGAGTCTGGGCCAGGTCCCAAGATGCATGTCTCTAATCACTCAATAGTCAACTGCCACCTTGAATTACCTTGGAACTTAGTTCTCATTGTTCTCTGTCCTCCAATTGTATCATATGATCTTCAAACTGAAAAGACGTCCAACGAAAATATAATTTATAAGTCAGAAAATTAACAGCATCATTTCTTTGAATTTAAATTACATTGTGATTTTTCTTATCAGACAGTTGATTTGTACTCTGAAAGAAACAACACTGAACGTGTGGCCAAACAGAAGCCCCTACCACAAAAAGGCACAGAAGGAACAGTCACAAACTCATGCTGAACTTAGGGACTGCTGGGCAATTCCTGTGGTGGAGGGCAGAGCCCCGTTGCCTGTATCCAGGGAGATATAGATGGTGCCCTGCCAGACGTACATGGGCTCAAATTCCCTAGGTACCATTTATGAACTGCCTGACCTAGGGCTAGTCATTTGACTTTACTCGTCCTCGGTGTCCTCAGCATCATATCTACTTCATTGGGTTGCCACCAAGATTGTCTGAGATATTGTGTATAAAGGGTCAGCATGTTATAAGTCCCTGCCACATGGTAGCAGATCCCGCTGCTACCCGTGAACCTTTCTGCCCTCAAAGGGTTTTTACCTATTTACAAAGTAACACTCTCCTCTGAAGCCTGGCTTTCTAAGATAAGGGAAATGGTTCACCCACCCCCTCTGGTTCTTCCTGATTCCTTTAACCTTCTTTTTCACCCAGGTAAAGAGAATTAATTTCCATACCCGACATTACATCGATGTCGTTATTTTATCCATTTTTTCCTTCGTGGTGCTTTTGGTATTCTCATTAAGAAATTTTTGCCTTTGCCAATATTGTGATGTATTCTATATTTTCTTCTAAAAGTGAAATCGTTTTACCTTTCACATTTAAACCTACCATCCATCTGGAACTGATTTTCAGTAACATTTTAAATATTAATCTTGTGTTTTAATATAATTTGAATATTAATCTAGTAGTCTTTGTCATAAATTTTTTCTCTTTGGTTTGAAATAAGATACCAGAAATTTGGAAAGTACTAATTTTCTGGGTGGAAAAAAATTGTCAGCCCTAAAATTATAATATTATTTTATTTTTTAATGTCAATATTGCCCTATTTTATTTTATTTTATTTTATTTTTTTTAAATTCTTTTTTTTTATTTTTATTTATTTATTTTTTAAAGATTTTATTTATTTGAGAGAGAGAGAATGAGAGAGAGAGAGCACATGAGAGGGGGGAGGGTCAGAGGGAGAAGCAGACTCCCCGCTGAACAGGGAGCCCGACGCGGGACTCGATCCCGGGACTCCAGGATCATGACCTGAGCCGAAGGCAGTTGCTTAACCAACTGAGCCACCCAGGCGCCCAATATTGCCCTATTTTAAATTTAGGATAGCCACAATATGAGAAAACAGTTTTTCCATTTTATGAGGTGAAATAGAAATCAATTTGCCGTAAGTATTGATTACATACATAGAGAGGGAATGCTCATGGGAGATGAATGAGGGTCTTACATCATGGCGGCGATGTAAGACACTTAGACTTGTTTTAAGGAAGGAGTCCTTCATTCATTTGACAACATATTCCTGATATTTATATTATAAATCTACATCCACAATAAATATATGTATGTGAAACATGTATACTTGTTAGCTATGTTATATGCATTATATTTATTTGCGCATATTTATTAGTATGTATTATATTAAAGGCATTTATATTGATGGGCCTGTGAGTGCATACGATTTGCTTGGGTGAAGCGGGGACACTCCAAAAAGAACCTGACCTAAGCACCAAATGAAGACCCTGGGGGATTGGTTAAATGACGCTGTTCTTGTGCAATATCCAGCTCTACTATCTGCCTCTGAGCACGGTCATCATTTCAAAGCAGCGTCTTTCAGAGCCTGTGACTCCATGTGCCCCAGAAGAGAAGTTCAACATTCACGCAGGATGAGAGACCCTGGCATTTACGCCGTAGCTGCTACATGTAGAGTGTGGCATCCTGAGTCAGAAGCAGAACATCAGAGACTGATTTAGGTAGACGTGGTAAAGCACCATTTCTCCCACTGGGAACCAACTTCAGATACTGGGTTTTTCAGGTGGCCAAGCCGCTGAGCAGGGGAAGCAGTTTATTTATCGTTCTTCTGAAGATGAAGGTAAATGAAATTGTGAAGTAACCTGATCGTCTTAGGTAAAAAAGAAAAACAACAAGATGATATGCTGTTCTATTAATAGCACCCCAAATCTGTTTTTACTGCAAGCTGTAAATGTTATCATCAGTGGTCCTGGCAGGTTCACATTAAAACAGAAAACACACTGCCTGAGCGAAAGGGTCAGGCGAAGGGTATGAGGGTTTCCATATTATAAAAATTGGGGCAGGCTGAGAGGCAAACGCCCACGAACAAAACACTGCTTCTGGCTGCATCTGAATTCTGGCTTGCTTGAAACAGAGCTGTCAGGCTCCTCTGAAAACTTGTAGTTTGTCTATATTCCTGCCCAGATAAAAAGACGAACTTAATTATACATCCACATGGCCTGCAGACATCTGAGAGGACCCATACTTCCCCCTCGTATTGCTTTAACCAAACTCCTGGGTAAGACTCATGACCCAAAACACTGTCCCACGCATTGGTCTTGAACATGGTTTTTGAACTGGAAAACCTTTTTCAGAGCCAAAATTACTCATGACTTTATCAAGTGCATAGGCACGTCAGCCGGCTGCCAGGGTCATGCCCACGTGGGGGCTACAAAGCACTATAGGGCTCTACGGTCTGAGTCCGTGTTGAAAATATGCTTCTGTTTACTTATAGTGGGTTCTAAGCCATTCTGCCTCATAATAATGTACTAGGATGACTTGCTTCTTTTAACTTCAAGTTACGAACAATAAGACTGTGACCTCAGCTCCAGGGAGATGCTCACCTTCTGGGCATCTGTCACCCACTGGTCGTTCCAAGCTGTCAATCCTAAGTTAGAAGGGAGGAGGGTTGGTCCATGGCCCCTCTTAGGTGGTGTTGTGGACACCCGCTATCGCCGTCTGTTGCTGGTTTTGAGCAGGTGTGGCCTACTCCACCGCCAGCCATACCGGCAGGGTCAACCCCTAACAGGACAGAGGAGCTCTGGGAGCAGCCTTTCTTATCTTTGACTGGTTTCTTGAAATTAAAGAGAGGATGGAGTGAGGTCTGCCAAATGCACCTGCTCCTTACACTGGTGTCTATGGAAAGACCCCACTTGGCCCCATGGGTCTTTCAGAGCCTTCAGAACCCCACTGCTCATCAAAGAAGATATCAGCATGTCTTTCCCTTCTGGGATGGGACCCTTCACAGCAGAACACGCCCCCATTAAAATTCCCGGAGTGTTAAGATTTTAAAACTGCATTTGTGAATTCAGCACCCCAGCTGATTTCTGGCCAGCTTGAGAAAGAGGTGGTTAAATCTCAATGTTACTCCACGACCTGCCCCCTTCAAAACTCTATCCTCTGCAAAGAATGTGGCAATAGTGACCGACAGCGTGGCCAAAACCCTTCCAGTTCTGATTGAAAATTTGATTTGATTTGCTGGGGGGGGGGGGGGCAATAATAGCCTGGAAATGAGAAAATGGAAGAGGCGGGCACAATAGCGGTTTCCGCCTTCCTGGCCTCAGCAATACGAAGGGCATAAGGGCAGGTGACCACCACACAGGACACAAGGGAGGAAGCCCCCAAAGGACAGCAGCCACGTTGCTCCTCACAACCAGGCCGCTGGGAGGCTGAGTGGCTGGCTGGCCCGCTTGCTCACCTCTCTGGCCCTTGTGAAGTCACCACCTACTCTGACATGGACAGTGAAGGGAGAAAACATCAGCAGACCATTTTCCAAATTTCCATCATCTGACATTTAATTGTGGTTATGCTGATTTTATTGTTCTTGGCAAAATCTAGTCCTTCCTGCAGTGCAGGCCGAAATACTAGGTGGTATCAATTGCCATTGAAAACACAACCCGTTCGATGTCAGACACAAAGGAATTAAAATTGCTGACACTCTGTTTTGCAAGGACAAATTAATCTGCCCCAGAAACAGAGCGTTTGCCACCGATCTCATTAAAAGTGCTGTGAGATTATCAGGAAAAATTAATACAAGCTGTTGGTTATCAGCTACATCATTTCAGCTCACAAAGGCAAGTCCTGCTTGTCAGTTTGCTGCTGGGGGCAAGGACAGGCGTTAACAAAGAAAGTCACATTCAATTAGAAACCATCGCCCGGGCTGGCATTTGCGGTTACTCGCACGGATCAGCTTGAAGAACAACCACACTTCTTCTTTTTGGTTTGAACTTGAAAGCAAGGGCACTTTTGGCAGCAAGGGGAATCAAGGCCTCTCTCTAACATGTGGACGAGAGAGAGAGAGAGAGAGAGAGAGAGAGCAGCAGTTTGCCTGGAAAGTTTGTAAACTGAGGCTCCATGGTACTGAGTGTGCACAGGAGATACCAGACTGAATAATTATTTTTCAAGTGCTTTGGAAATACTCAGTAACTGAAGATGGTCTGGTTGAATCTGCAAGGTATTAGTGACGCCTCCCTGCCATCCCTGTGTTCGGGTCCTCTCTGAACCTCCCCCACCCACCCCCCACCAGGTAACTAGCTCATGGTCTCCAAGCGTGGCCCTCAGCAGAGCCGGCCCTGAGCAGGCACTAATCTAACGCTTAGGACACTCACTGACAAGGCCACGCTGAAGATGCCCACGTGCCTCCTGAAACATCCATTTAACAAACCCTTACGGAGCAGTAGCTGGGAATAAGTAGTGAGCAAGGACACCAGAGAAAGAGAAATCATTTCAGTCGTTTCATTGCTAAACAAATTTCATTGGTTTTCCACTTTAACAGATTGGTCATTTGGGCTGTGGGTCATCTCTGAGTTAAGTTCACCCCACGCTTTTCAGGAATGGCTCATTTTCCAGCTATTCTGCATGAGCATCTGTTGTGAGTGCTCCTTGGCTCCCCTTAGACCCACCCAGCCTCAGACACATCAGCTACCACATTGTCGGCACTGGCTTCCGGACCTTTGCCCATGCTGCTCTCTCTGCCTGGATTTCTCTTCTTCCTGGTAATCGGAATATGCTATTTTCCTACTTCCTTCAGGTTTTACTCAAAAGTCACCCTGTCCTGGGTGAGGCCTTCTTTTTAAAAGTATACTATTCCCCAGATTTAACTTCCTCACTCCTTCCCTGCTTTGCTTTTTATCCTTGGTCCTTTTCATTGTCTACACTCTGTATTTTATGGATCCTATTTATTCCTGCCTCCTTCCCTAGACTCTCAACTCCATGACGGCAGAGACCTTGGTCTGTGCCTGGAAAAGTTGTCTGTATATAGTAGGTGCTCAATTGATACTTACTGAGTGAATGCATGCATGACTGAATGAAAGCCTTCAGTATTTCCAGTGATATTCAACTTGGCCTCCCCTCTATTTTAATGCATGGAGATCAAGCTTCTTATTTTAAGCATACAACACTTTCATTCTGTTTCCTGTTCATTTTTATACAATAATAGAAGCAAAATGCAATTGGCTGTTCAAAAAATTGCACCAACATGGCTTGGAGAACGTTGCTGAAACTGGACTCTGACGGCCTGGGGGCAGCATTGTCATGAAAGGTTCCCCGGCCAGTTCATGAAAGAACATATGTAGTCCCTATTAAAGGCCAGTATATTAATGGCCAAAGTCATTCAAGGGTTTTTATTTTAAAAGATATATGTATTTTAAAGGCATATATGAAAGTCCAGGAGGGTCTGCATCTGATTTAGCCTTGGTTAGAGCTGGCTTATAGGCTTGTCTTTCCTACTGGATTTCCATGTTCAGAGGCGGGGGGGGGGGGGGGGTAGGGATGGGAGATATAATTTACCACATCGTATCCCCCATAGCATTTTGGATAATTTTGCTATAGTAAATGTAAAAAGGAAAAAAAAAACTGTGGTTGAAATGAGTTGACTGTGGAATTTTCTTCTTTATCCTTTCGGGGTTATGAATCCCAGCATCCACAACCAGGACCAGTACCCTCAGTCCTGGGGCAGTCCTTGCTTTGTACTGGAAGGCCCAGGTCTGGGGGTGGAGGGCCAGAAGCCAGTCACTTCACTGCACAGAGGACTGCATGTGAAAACACTTGGAGACAATCCAACTCCAGCCTCCTGTACCTCCAGCCAACCTGCCCTTCCCGGTCCTGGAGCTCCTCTGGCCCCACTGTCTCTCTTGCAGTACTGTTTGCTTTGGGCTGGAACCTTCACCCTGGCACCGATTCCTGTGTCCAAGAGGAACCCAAGCCCCCTCCCCTGCAAGTGTGTCTGTGAGTGGCAGGTAGCCAGACGGACAGGGGTTTCACTCTGGTCAGGGGCCCCCTCGCCTAGGGGGTGACTGTGAGGGTGAAGGGGCTCAAGTCAAGTCTGCTTCTTCCTTATCTGAGCTTGTCTCTGGAGCACCTGTGCCTCTTCTGAAGGTGGCGTCCTACTTCCAGTTCCCTCTTGGTCTCACCCAACAGCAAGGATGTGAACTCAGGGCTCACCTCTGCTAGCCTCGGTGCTTCCCTCTGAGCTCTCAGAGATATGAGCCTGTCATCCACGCAGGAACCAGGAGGGCCAATCAGTGACACTTTCAAGCAGCCCCATCCAGTTTCTCACCATGGTTCGAGAGGAAGCAAGAATGACTCTCTTGCACTGCAAGGAATTAGAGGGGATTCAGAAACACAGTCTTCAGAACCTGCCTCTGGTCCGGGCCCCAAGAGACAGAGCCTCCCACCAGGGATGTGTGCAGCCAAGGACAGAGCCACTGAAAACAACTCTGTGCACATACCGAGGCCTATTCAGGTGGCTTCCATGAATCAGAAGCTTCCGGAAGCTCTTGGGGGTCTCTTGTGGATAGGCACTGTCAAAGCTCTACTTGCAAGGGAGAGTAAACCCTTCATCTCAAAGACATGCACTCCAGAGAGCAGGTGGTTCCTTGAAGGGGATGGAGTGTCTACACCCCCACGGAACTGGGATGGAGCAGAGCTTTGGAACAGTGCCTGTTCCTGAGTGTCCTGCAAAAGCGAGCTCTTAAACCAAATGGGATCGCTTTGGACAGAGACCCAGTAGGGTCATCACTGCAGAGTGGGACTCTGCTTTGGTCAGCTTCCGAGGGGCCAGCGGGACAAGTTCTACAACAATCAGATAGAGTGAGAGACATATATTATTCGAGTTGAAAGAAACACATTAATAGCTAATATGATGGAGGATGTATTTTCTTGTTCATTCTAGAGAAAGCGAACAGGGGGCCAGGCTGGGCCAGAGGGCCCGGGACTCAAACACTCCGATTGTGATTCATAAAGTAGCTCTTTACATATCGGTGCCAATTTTCCTTTTCACTTGACATTCTCTGACAAGCTCTCGAAACCCCATCCTGGCTCAGACTCTAGGAAAGCCACAGTGGTGAATACCCACAGTGTGGAACTTCCCTTCCCACTCAGCCTTCCCTTGCAAGCCTGTGCCCGGAGATGGATTAGCCTCCATCGGTAGAGATTGGGGGCCAGAGCACGAGGCTCCGTTGTGGTCACAACTCCATAGATGTGCTAGTGTTTTTCTCAGCATACCCATTTTAGGCTTGTGTGGTATTAAACTTTTCTGCCAGTAAGTAGAAAAGGCAATTTTTGTAAAAACTGAGAAACAACTTGCAGGCGAGGGCAGATATTTCAGAATGACTCAGAACGGTGTTTTGCTAGAAGAATGCTAATGAAGTGCAGAGCATATATTCATGAGACTGACAACACGCCCTCGGAAAGAAAATGACTCTTGTTAGACATCTGAACTTGAGCAAAACATTCATGTCATTGATTATGATATAATGGATTGGCTTCTATGCTAGCTGCAAGCTTCAGCTTCAAGGTAACTGCAGAAGGAAAGATTATTCTCTGGGAGATATGAGAGAGCGTATCTTTTTGATCATCTGAAACAGTTCATTCACCTCTGAAACTGAACTGTAAACCTTGGTGAAGAAGGTTCTCAGAAATATCTGACCCAGTAAGCTAAGAGCCAACTCCCTGGTGCATCACCTTCCACACCCACGACCTCAAATTCAGGGACCCACACAAAGACAGCTTTTACAACATCCCCGGGGACCCTTAGAGAGTTGTGTAATATCCTCCTAGAACCAACTGCCCACAAGAAACCGAACTGTTAAGCTTGAGGATGAGGACAAGAAGCTTTTGACTTTCTGTTATAGATGAACCAAGTCAGAGCGTATCTGTGATTCATATCACCTACACAAGGCATTTCTGTAGACAGCCAACTCCTACTTGGGAACCAGTCAGCTAACACTATGTTGATGTCAGACGCATCTCCTCTTTGGGCAGCTCCTTCTCTCCCTGTCAAAGAGATGCTGTTGGCAGACACTTGCCCTTCAGCTGGCTGCCGTCTGACAGTGGCTCTTTTCAGGGCTGCAGCCATGAATAGACACGGTTCATACGTAAGAGGGTCCGATGGACAAAAATCTAGAAAGAGGGCAGGACATGCCCAGAACTCTGGATCAACTCCTTCCAGAATCCACAGGCTTGACATCCAAGTGGCTCACTCTCACACAGCACCTCTTAATTCATCCAGGAGCAGCTTCTGGAAGGATCAGAGTTAGACTGCAAAACAGGCTTAATGACAGAGTCACTTAAAACCAAAAGTAATAAGAAGGGTGTGCGTGCTGGAAATTTCTTTTTTAAACTTCCTGAATTTTTCTCAAAATCATTCCTTAAAATTCTAATCATTATGGTTATGTTCAAGAAAAACAAGAGTTCAGGAGTGCTTGGGTGGCTCAGTCGTTAAGCGTCTGCCTTTGGCTCAGGTTATGATCCCAGGGTCCTGGGATCGAGCCCCGCATCGGGCTCCCTGCTCAGCAGAGAGCCTCTCCCACCCCCCCTGCTTGTGTTCCCTCTCTCGCTGTCTCTCTCTCTGTCAAATTAATGAATAAAATCTATTTTTTTAAAAAAAGAAAAACAAGAGTTCTTATATTTTAGAGATGCATACTAAAATACAGATAAAATGATACAATATTTGGGATTTGCTTTAAAAAATCCAGAGGGTGGCTGGGTGGGGTTTTAGATAAAACAAAATGGACTCTAAGTTGATAACTGTTGAAGGCAGGTAATGGCTATATGGGGGTTCATTATAATATTCCATTTTGTATGTGTTTGAGATTTTCTATAACACAAAGTTGAAAATTCAGTATTATAAGAGATAACGAAAGTCTTTCTCAGGGATAATTATCAAGTTTGAGACTCAGTTTCCTTCAACTCTTTAAATTTGTTTGCCTAGAGGTGCCTGGCTGGCGCAGTTGATAGAGCATATGACTCTTGATCTCAGGGTCATGAGTTAGAGCCCCATGTTGGGCATGGATCCTACTTAAAAAATAATGAATGTGGGCGCCTGGGTGGCTCAGTTGGTTGAGCGACTGCCTTCGGCTCAGGTCATGATCCCAGGGTCCTGGGATCGAGTCCCGCATCGGGCTCCCTGCACTGCGGGGAAGCCTGCTTCTCCCTCTCCTACTCCCCCTGCTTGTGTACCCTCTCTCGCTGTGTCTCTCTCTGTCAAATAAATAAATAAATTCTTTAAAAAAAAAATAATGAATGTGTTTGCGTAAATCTACATCACATGGTTTTTATCTTGCAAAAAAAACCCACAGTGTTACACTGTCTCTTTTCCCCTTCCCTGCTCTTCTGTGCTATTCTCTCCTCCCCTCTCCTCTCAGCTCTGCTTTCTTCTCAGGGATTCTGGGTGATGGGGCACACAGCACAAGGCCTCACATTCAGCAGACACACTCCTGAGATCCTGTGACTTCGCCTGCACCACCCGAACTGCTGTTCACTGAGCATTGGTGTAACGGGCCCCAGGACACTGCTACATGAAGCAGCCTGGCCTCCACCTTCAAAAATGCCCTTTAAAGAAACCATCATAAAGCTTGATTATTGACAATCTACAAAGTATTTTCAAATTCTTGAATGGGAAAAAACCCATGGTGCTACGGAGAGACCCAGAAAGAGCCCACCTATCTTTACCCCCTGCCCACTCAGACTGTCCCTCCTTCCTCAAGGGCAGGACTGGCCGGGTCTGGACACGGTAGATGCCCTAAATGTGAGCAGAACGGAACTGAACTCCCACCAATTATGCAGACCTGCATGGGCTCTCTGTGAGAGAGAACTTCGCATCCCCTACTGAATCCTTTCCATATTCAAAAGGCAGTTCCCTAAAATGAATGAGCACAGCTGAGAGAAATCTATTAGCTAAATTAAGACCTCTAAAAATGAAATAGTCCTAAAGACTCGAATTCTCTCGAAAGAAACTGATGGCATCTCCCTGGGACGGGGATGGGAGTCAGTTTAAATGTTTGTTCCAATTATAATAGCTGGGTAGGTAGACAGGAAACTGCCAAAAGCCAGAGAGAATGTCTGCAGGGTCAGTGTAACTGAAAACAAGGTGGCTGAATGCAAAGCAAGGAAGGAAGGTTAATGACTGGCTGATGTGAAAGTGAACTTGGACAGGGGCCATGCAGAAAAAGTCTCATTAGCGTGGTACCCCACCTGTTGAGTGCTTAGTCACTGTGCACCCTGCTCCCTCCTGAAAACACTGTGAGATCCACTATGCGAAAAGCACTACGTTTTGAACGCCTGGGTGGAATTTTATTTAAAGGAAGTCTGTTGCAAGTTATCTTATCTTAGTGAACTTCTGGGGTTATCTGTGTGACCTCAGCCAAGTTACTCAACGTGTAGCAGTTTCTCCATCTATAAAACGGGAATAATAACAGTGTCTACTCCATCGGGTTATTGTTAAGGATTAAATGATGAACAAATTTAGGGGATGCCTGGGTGGCTCAGTCGGTTAAGCGTCTGCCTTCGGCTCAGGTCATGATCCCGGGGTCCTGGGATCGAGCCCCGCGTCGGGCTCCCTGCTCAGCAGGGAATCTGCCTCTCCCTCTGTCCCTCTGCACCCCCTGCCTCACTTGTGCTCTCTCTCAAATAAATAAATAAGATCTTTAAAAAAAATTAACACATTAGAAGGGCTGAGAACACTGCCTGGGATCTGGTCAGTGCTCAGCAAAGCATAACTGTATTGTCATTTGGAATTTCAAATGTCAATATGTTGAGTTTTCAAATGTGAAGAAAGTTCACTAAGTTCTATGTGTTCACCCCCAAAGTATAAATGAAATATACACAAGCACATGTGTTACATAAGGCGCATGTGCTAGATGTTGTAATCCCATTGCAACATTTTGGGTGTTCTTCCTGTGTACATGGAGCACCAGGATCTCACCCTCTGGCCCTGTCTGCTTCATTCTGCCTCCTGAGTCAATCTTCTGGCTCCAGCTCATCTTCTACATAACCACCAATAATTTCCTAAAAGATCAGCTCCATGTCACCTTCTGCTCAAACACTTTTGGTGATTCCCCTTTGCCTACCGAAACCCTAAGCTCCTTGGTGGCATTTGGTGCAGTCTAGACTCTGACCCAAACTCCCTTTATACCTTCTGGAAGCCCCATATCCCTGTAGCCTTAAAATCTAATTGAGCAACACGGCTCTCTCTGAATTCTTCGCTTCCCTTTCTCTTTCGAAGCCTCTGCTAGAATCCCAGTTAGTCCCCTGGATTCAGCCCCAAGGACCCTTTGCAAGCAGCCTGCCCAGCTTGCTTAACCCGACAGAAGGAGGCTCTTCCTTGCCAGTGTCCCTCACACTCAGTGTGTGCTCGCCCAAGTTGAGAGGGCCCCTACTCCACTCATGTTAGACCACAGCGAGGGCATAGTTACCAGCCCTACTAGAGTCCCTGGAGGGTAAGGGTCATATCACATTGATCTGCTCTCCCCACTGAACTACCCTGATGTTTTGCACATGCTAGATGCTCTAAGGACATTCTTGGAATGCAGTAATGAATGAATGGGCAATACACACATAAGATTTCACCCATGGGCATCCTTCCCTCTAGAAGATCTAGTTGTTACTGGGCCCTGTGTCTTGGAGGGAAACCGTGCTGTCCTGTTCAGTTCCTCTGAATCCCTCTTCCCTCATCAAGGAGAAAGAGTGGCTGCTGTAAATGGCCCAAATTCTTGCTGAACTTCTTTTCCCACAGAGAGAACAAGCCTGAGGCTCAGCCTTCCATGGGTAAGAAAATCAAGAACATTGCTCTGTTTCAGCATGGTCTTTTTCTGTCAATATAAGGTTGCTCATATGCTTCAATCTAATATTGTCTCTTAATGGCAAGTAATTCTGGTTTTTCATATCTGATCGCAATGTAGAGTGTCACTCTAGAGGTGTTTAAGCACAATGACTGAGTCACCATGAAGACCGCAAACAAGGGGGCAGCATGCCAGTATGGAGAAAGCCAGCATCATGAGGATATGATGTGATGTTTGAGAGATGTGGGTTTGCACACCCTTTTCACCTCTGTGAGTTGGCAGTGCAACCATCTCCCCACCACCTGTCTGTGCCCTTCCCCGCCCTGCCAGGTACCACCCCGCCTCCTCCCCAGATAGCAATTGTACCAACAAGTGTGCCGAGGGCTGTCTCTCCCCCACTCTGGGAGCTCTCCAAGTCTGGAGCCAGCACCTATTTTCACCACTCAGAGCATGATGCCCGCCTCCTGCAAGTCACTCAATGGCCATTTGAAGTGAACAACACCTATTAGAAACCAGCTGGCCAAATGCTCACAATGAGGGCCAGACTTTATGGGCCTAACGAATAAAGCCCATCCCTGCCAACTCTTTATTAAATAGTTACTTACACAGTGCTTTATTCTGGGTGGGTGCTCAATAAATCTTTCTGGATGAATAAAATGCTATTTTTAATCTCCATGATAACAGATCTTTCCTTTTGATTTCCAGAAAGTTTTATAAGCTAAGAGTCTCTCTCCTGACTTTGGGGGTGGACCAGTGAGCACTCCAGAACTGATCATTTCAGGTTTTCTGCTTGCCTTGCCCAGGCTATGCTAGCCCACAGGGCGTCTTTGTGCGAAGTAGGAACACAGCGCCCCTGCCTCTGGGAGCAGAGGTCCATACTAGGGAGCATAGGTGGCTAGAGTACCTCCACTGGGCACCCTCGTGCACAGCGTGGCAGGGGCCAGTCTGGCCTGGAAAGGACCTCTCCTGATCAAGGTAATACATTTCCCTCTGGCAGGTCCCATTTCCACCCAAACCAAGGTTGGGTATCGAATCCTGTTGGCTGCCACAGGCCAGAGAGAATCTATCGTCACCCCAGTGTGTTGTCACCGGACCCCACCCCAATGTCAAGTGCTGTCAGAGTTCACAGGTGCATCACTCTCCAGGGCAGGCTCCCTGATGAGACCTAGCCTGTGTTTAAGCCACGTGAGCACTCCTTAGGGAACCAAAGATGCCCTGCACCATTCCTCTTTCCTCTTTTTTTATAACTAATTTTTTTTCACTTTAAATGGTTTTTTATTAACGGGTTTATTTTTTGAGTAGTTTTAGGTTTATAGAAAAATTGAGCAGAAGTACAAAGACTTCCCATACACTGTCCCCTCTCCACAACATCCCAGATTACTAACATCTCCCATTACTGTGGTGCATTTGTTACAACTGATGAGCCAGCACTGGTACATCATGATTAGTCGTTTACATTAGGGCTCACTCCTTGCGCTGTACATTCTAGAGGTTTTGACAAATGTATCATGACAATATCCATTATACAGAATAATTTCACTACCCTAAAAATCCTTTGTTTCCTTTCATTTAAAAAAATCTGCAGCTGCTCAAAGGCCAGCCGACCTGCTTCATAGATGGCCACGTCCAGGCCCTGGGGGAGCCTTCCCCGCTCATCAACTCTGTGTCCTTGCTCACCTGTGGGCTGGGGGTGGAGGGGCAGGTGCAACGGGGCTCTGAGAGGAGGGCATGAACTGGCTTTGTCACTGAGAAACGGCAGCAAAGTGAATTCTCTTCTTAAATCGCTGGTGATGGTTACAAACCATTCTTCCTCTGCAGCATTGGGAACACCTTGCTTTTGTGGTCACCGCTTGTGGACGTGGTGTGGATCCGGCAAAGCTAAGACCAAGGCTCCCTCGTGGGACACGTCTGGTGGGTGTGGACCGCACACCTCCCTCTGTTGCATCCCAGCACCTAGGACAGGGCCTGGCGCCCAACTGTGAAGCAAAGCTATTCCCTTAAGGTTACTTTGTTTCTCCCACACTACACCTTCCCCTCAAGAATATCTGGAGTCTGTGCCGCCCAGCATTCCAGTTAGAGGGCCCCTCTGGAGAGCAGATCTGTAGCCAACTTACTTGCAAGTTATTTGCCTGCACTGCCCTTGTGGAAGGACTCGGCCTTTAGCTACACCCCTTCTCTACCAGGGGAGGGACAAGTGTGGGGACTGACCTGGATGGCGGTGGCATGTGGTCTCTCTTCCATGAGCCCGGTGCCTACATCTCAGCCTCGGGAGCAGAGGGAGGGCTCTCCAGGGAGTGCTGTGGGAATGGGCCTCGAAGGGTGGCCCAGTGGGGTCAGCAGATTTGGGGGATGTGTGTAGGGAAGAAGACTGAATTTGAACTTCTCTGACTAAAACATAAAAAAGTATTAGTATAAGGAAGTATTCTCCATGTGAGGTGTCTCTGCACAGAATCAAGCATCAGCTTTCCCCTTTCCTTGGAAATCACATCCCAAGGCTAGAGCTGGCCTATTCCTGGAAGTGGGGTGAGGGGGTCCCCAACGGCAAGGAGATCTGTTCTGGTTTCCACTTCCTGGGTGCCCCCGCACACTCTGCAGCTCTGTCCACACCTCTCCAGATCACAGACCCAAGACAGTCTCCAAAGGAGATCCATTAGAAGCACAAGACTTTTCAATCAAACTCAAAGGAGGTGAAGAGCAGTGAAAACAGCCACGTCAAGAGTCCCAGAACATAAAGGATGAAGCACCCCACCTCCCGTGACCCACCTGCCCAAGTCCCACTGCTACCACAGCCCCACACAGTCTCCTGGGGCAGAGTGGACCAAGGCTGGGGTGTGGGTAGGGGTGCATGCCCACCCTGATGAAGCCTGAGCTGGCTGAAGAAGCCAGCAGAAACACCCCTACTCTTAGAGAGAGAGCTAGGGAATTTTTCTCCAGCTCCAATCTTGGCTGACTCCAGGAAAAATGGATGGAAAGAGGCCCAGTACAAAATATTACATCAAATCCACCCACCTCTTGAATTCCTCTGTGAAGGCACCTGCCAAGAAGAAGGGGGGGGGGGTTAGCAGCCAGGCCTGAAGCCACATTGCTGGGTGGGAGTCCCAGCTCAGCTGCTTATTCGCTCAGTAACTCCGGGCAGGCTGGTGTACCATTCGTGGCTTTATCTGTCAAATGGGAGTGAAAATAATATAACCATTGACCGTATGGGGTTTTTTAAGAAGAAATGAGTGAATATGGGCATGGCCCTTAGAACAATGGCCCTTAAGTGATCAAAAATGTCAGCTATTCTTATCAGCACAAATGACTTGAAGGCCATCCTTTGTCTATTTATTTATTTTCTCAGAAGATGAGACAGATCTTTTCTCTCTGATTCATATACAGTGACAAAAGCCACTTGGCATCCTGGGGTTTGTATTAATAAATCCACACCACTCACTTCCTGATTGACACCATTCTTGTGCTTGGTTCCTGTGGCTGCTGAACATCCTCCCTAGTTACCAGACACAAGCTCTCACAGACTCACCAAACTCCAGGAAAAAGGGCATCATGGTTTACAAAAAATTGTCTCCTTAGGATGTTTTTTCCTTTGGCCACATTAAGAACCTAAGTTTTAATTAAAAGGCATTAATTGTGAAGATAAAGTAGTAGGACGCTGTCAATTCCATTGACACAACCAGGCAAGTATTTTTTTAATAAAAATTTCTAAAAATACAATACACGTGTGTGGACATAGAAATGGTTAAGATGGGTTTCAGAATGGGCGATCCTTCCTTATTCAAAACTGACCTCCTCAGTAAACGCTTCTGTGTTTCCTCACCTTTGCCCACGTCCATGACACCCTTTTGTGGTCCACTGATAAACAATTCAGAATTCTTTGGTGACATGGTTTTTGAGATATCTCTAACACACTCTGAAGAACCCTGGAGGAATTAAGCTAAAAGCATCAGCCGAGACAGCAGCAGAAACAGTCACCTCTGTCTCAGGAGTGAGGTGTGCTCCAACCCACCAGGGCCAATAAGGGGTGTATATGTAAGAGGCGTGCAAGAAGAGCCTCGTGTGTGTGCACACACGCACATACATGCACATGCGTGCACACGTGAACATGGCACGTGTGCACACATACACATGCACGCACAAGAACACACACTCAGCATCAGGTTACGGCCCTGCAGGCCTCGAGGAAACAACGTCACCTTCCCGTGTGATTTGGGAAATCCTACTCTCAACTGAAATCTCAGGTGGGCAGCAGAGAATGCTGCCTGGGCAGATGCTCCCCAAGGCCAAAGAAAATTGAATTGTGTGTCTTTTAGCATCCACCCAGAGGAAGCCCCACTCCACCTTTCACAGCAGACCAACTCGCAGAGAGCTCCTATGGGGTCCGATTTCATCTACTTAACCTTTGTTGGCCATGGAAAGCAGGCCTGCCACATCCACTGGTTTGAGCGGTTCCCTCCGAGTCACCTGCCTTCTGGAATGCACATAGGAGGGTGCATCACTGGGAATGGAACTGCAGCCTGCTGTTACGGACAGCGGCCATGCGGTCAGGGCTGGGTACCCAGCCCCGGTGGGACAGTGGTCTACAGAGACCAAGTCTCAGCTATGTCTTATACTCAAAGCACAATGGCCTTCATCAGGGGTAAATGTTGCTCTTCTTCCATGAAGGAGCCAAGAAAACTAGTCTGCAATCGTCTTGCTTTTCGTTGATTCTCTGGACCTGTTCTTCCTGGTTCTATTGGATTTTGCCACTTAAACATAGCTGCTACAAGTTCCTTGGCACGCCTGTTTTATTTACCCCCTCAAGCAACTGGAAGGCAGCTCTTCTGTCTAACTCTCTCTGGGTTCTCACAGAGCTGTACCCATCGTAAGTCCTCAGTAAAGGCTGAACAGAGACCAAGTGGATGATGAACAGGGATTTGCAGGGTGGAAGTCAGAGGCCATTCTTTGAGGTGTGTTTAGGCACAGCATCCTGGGCAGTGACTAAGCAGAGACAGACACGGAAGGCAGACAGATTGGATTTTCATTAGTTCAGAAATGGGCTAAGGAAGGGGAGAACAGGATCCCGCCTCCACAAAGACAGTCACCTGTACACACCAAGAGGCTTGTTCTACTCAACTGCAGTCTTACTCATTACCCCAAAGCTAAACATTACCATGGCTAATTGGGACGATACTTGGAAGAGATCTGCATGTCAAAATGGACACTTTTAGAGGTTACAAGGAAATAGGTCTTGTTGAGAAACGACACACATTATTCTGGATTTCAGAAAGCTCCCTTAGTCTTTCAAGAGTCAAGCCTGGCCAACTTGACCATGGAGTTTGCTACAAGCCTGCATGAAGAGAAGATGGCGGACTTCGTTAGGGATGCCTTCGTTAGGGATGCCTCACCCAGCAGAAAGGGGAAGTAAGTGCCCCTTTCCAGCAGACAGATGCAAAGAGAAGTGGAGGTGCATCCTGGTCCTGGTGCATCCTCTGTGAGGCGGGAAGTAGAAATACCCAGCCTGCCGAGGGACAGACGAGAGGACAAGATGGGAGAGAAGTAGAAGTTGAGCTAGTGTCTGAGAAGATCCTATCTTGCAGGCTGCTCCGTGCCCACACCACAGAGGCATAGGTAGCAGAGGGTGTCTAGGTAAACCAGCTTGGTGTTCCCTTGCTTTCAAGTGGCCTGAAAAAGGCCCCAGTGTTTATGGGCCCTCAGAGGGGAAACAAGTGTAGCTGAGTTGGCCTTCCCTGAAGCCACCATTAAAGGGTCTGGGGACAGATGCCAAACAAGGCTGAAATTGAGAGAATCTGCAAGGTCAGAGAGATCTGAGCCATGGGAATCCCAAAGGACTTGGAGGGCCAGCCAGCACCAGTGGTGCCCAGATGCTCGAAGACTGGACCAGACCAGCCCCAGCCCAATCAACACCTGCTATGTCCCAAGACTGGAGGAGTCTGGGGGCCCCACTTCACACCATGAGAATCCATAAGCTTCTCCCTCCTCTGGCTGCCAACCTGGGACAGAGACTGTGGAAGAGGTACCTTTTGAGAAGGAAATATGAATCTTGATTTAATGGGATATATACCCAAAAGAAAGTGAGTTAAACCAAAAGAGTCCAAGTTGCTTTCAGTGGGCAGATTTAAAGTTCACCTCTTTCCCTGACTTCAGCAGAAAATGCTAAGATCGGTATAGATAATTTTAAAAATGAAATAAATTACCATTTTCTGTACATCTGAGTTGCAGCATGTACATTTTTCCTCTGCTAGAAGCGTGCACCACGTGGGAGGCCCAGCACACAGAAGGAGCTTAATTCATGCTGCTGATTTAATAATGCTTGTCATAGATGTGCAGAAGCCCCACTCATGGAAACGCTCCCATTAGCAGAAGTTCATGCCAGACAGAAGCACAGGCTGATGTGTGACTGGGGATCAAGAGAAAGGACACTTGCTTCTGTAGCCCAGAGACTTGGGTTTTCCTGACCAGTCCTGGCACTGAACAGCTGTGGGATCCCAGGTGAAGCATTAAACTATTCTGCGATTCTGTTTCTTTCTTTAACATGAGGGAATTGGTTAAGACAATTTCTAAAATTCTCCCATTAATTAATAATGACAATGGCAAATAATAATGTCAGTAAGCACAGGCATTTATTGAACACTTACTAGCTGCCAACTGCTGCATCATTTGCTTTGTTTGCATCGAGCCAATTCCCCCCCTAAAATAATGTTATGAAGGAAGTAAAACTGGAATCATCTGCACAAGATACAATTGTTTACACAGAAAATTTCAAAAATCTACAAATTCTTAGAAATAATAAAATTTGGTGAAGATATAAAATATATATGCACCAAAGAACTAGGAAGCATAATTAAAGGGACACTGTTTAAGAGAGTATCAGAGAGTATCAATTTCCTGAGAATAAATCTAGCAATAGATGCAAGACCTCCAAGAGGAAAAGTATCAAATTTTATCAAGAGATATTAAAAAAGACCTAAGTAAATGGAGAGATATAGTCATGGATAACATAATTTAAATATTGTAACATGATAATGCATTCAGGGTAATTCCTACCAAACTCCCATTATGTTCTCTCTTTAACAGAATCTGAAAAGATGATTCTAAACTCATTTGTAAGAGTAAAGGGCCAAAGTAGCCAGATGTTTCTGTAAAGGAAGTGAGGGGGACACCTTATGGGACACTTGGACTTCTGTAAAGCCAGGCAGAAAAACTGGTCAAGGACCATGAATGAGATCCCAGAAAAAGGCTCGTGTATATAAAGGATTTTGGTCCATGACAGATGATAAGGTCAGCGAAGAGAGGAGAGTGATCAATAAAGGGAGCTGGAAAAAATAGATATCCCTGTGTGAAAAAAGAACTTGGCTATCTCCTTCAAACCACATCTGGAAAATAACCCCAGATAGATTAAAAAATGAAATGTCAAAAACAAATCTTAAAATTCATAGTGGATAATACAGGTAGCTATCTTTTATACCTTCTGGTAACTAAAGATTTTCTTAGGCACACACATAAAATTGACGATGAAAAGGTAAATTTAACTATATTAAAATCAAGAACTCTTATTCACCAAGAGATACTTTTAAAAAGTGAACACTCCATTTGCAATGATGTGGATGGAGCTAGAGGGTATAATGCTAAGCGAAATAAGTCAGAGAAAGACAAATACCGCATGATTTCACTCGTATGTGGAATTTAAGAAACAAAACAAATGAGCAGAGGGAAAAAAGAGAAAGGGTGACAAACCAAGAAATAGACTCTTAACTATAGAGAACAAACTCTATAGTTTGTCAGAGGGGAGGAGAGTGGGGGAGGGGTGGACTAGGTGATGGGGATTAAGGAGCGTGCCTGTCATGATGAGCACCAGGTGATGTATGGGATTGTTGAATCACTAAATTGTACACCCGAAACTAATATGACACTGTATGTTAACTAACTGGAATTAAAATAAAAACTTAAAAGTGAAAACTCAGGGTAAAAACTGGAACAAAATATTCATAATACCAACCACAAAGATTTAGTATTAAAGAAAAAAGCACAAACAACCCCAAGTAAAAATGGGGAAAAGACACAAAGAGGTATTTCACAGAAGAGGAAACCATCTATGCCCAATAAATTTATTAAGAGACTCACAAAGAAAAATCAAGATCACAATGAGATCACATTTTATACCCATTCGATTAACAAAAAATAAAAATAAAAAAATAAAACGTCTAACACCATTAAGTGTTGGAGAAGATAAAGTTTGTCGCATTGTGGCCTGGTGCAATGCATTTAGAAAAAGGTTTGGCATATCTCCCAAAGTTGAACTTTCCTATATTCTCTGCCATGATCCCCTTTCAAGGTTCATAGCCAAGAGAAGCTCTTACACTTGGACAGATGCAGCAGATGGGCACAGTAGGATTATAATAGCCCCGCTCTAACTAGCTCAGATCTGGACCTTCCCCTTCCCAGCACCCCTCCGTGGGAGAGTGGTGACTACACTCCAGTAAGTCCATTCCTTATGCTGTAGCAGTCAGAACAAATGGATTACAGTGACACACAATACTGTGGACGGATCTTAGCAATCTAACATTAAGTTAAATAGTAAGTCCCCAAAAGTTCCATATATAGCATACCATTTTTATTTTTATTTTTTATTTTTTTATTTTTAAAGATTTTATTTATTTATTCATGAGAGACAGAGAGAGAGAGAGAGGCAGAGGGAGAAGCAGGCTCCCAAGGAGCAGGGAGCCCAATGTGGGACTCGATCCCAGGACCCTGGGATCATGACCTGAGCTGAAGGCAGACGCTTAACCATCTGAGCCACCCAGGCGCCCGCATACCATTTTTATAAGGTTAAAAACAATTAAAATAAAAATACACCTCTTTTCTAAAAATACATACAGAAGCATTAAACCAAATAAGGGGAAGCAGGGGTATGAGGAACATGGGATTCAAGGTGACCGTGACCTCAGGAGTGGAGAGAAGGGGTTAATGACATATTGGGGACCATATCGGGAAATGTAGTTTACTGACCTAGTCAGAACTTTCATTTTGGGTGGTGGATTCTTGGGTGCTCATTATACTATTGGAAATAACTAATTACATAGTAAATGACAAAGACTGTCACACATAAATCAGAGGTAGAGACTTATATCCAAGGATTGTGATTAATCTAATTGTTGAGCTCTGAGGGCTACGGATGGGGGCATTCTATGGAGTAAATGCTGTTATTATCTGCACGTTACAGCAAGGAAACTGAGGCTCAGGCTGGCTAGGCAACTTGCCCCAGGCCACAGACTAATAAACAGCGGAACTGGGACCCAAAGCCAGGGCATTAACTACACCCACGCCATCACCAGGCAGTCATGAGCCCTTATATCTAGAAGGTGCGTGTTCACTAGAAGAAGCCACCATGGTGTCCACAAGGGACAGGTCTTCCATTTTGTAAACCTGGACCATTTATTCCCTTAATCAGTTCTAGAGCTTGTTCATTTGCAGTCACAACCTGGCAGTCTTGGAACACTCCCATGAGCTGACATCCCCCCACCACCTCCATGCACACTCAGAGTCTTTTCTGGCACCTTTTCAAATCGTTTTCATACTCTTCTCGAGCAGTTTCATTTTCTAGGCCTGTTATTTCAGAACTCATTCATAGGGTATATATGAAAGAAACGCTGCTCAGGACTGACTAAGCATATGAGTAAGGTTTTATTTTAATAGCATCATGTAGGAGGTTTCTTTATAAATGAATGGAGAGAGGGGGAGGGAAACACTTGCAAACTGCCCACGGACAGGAGCTAAAACCTGTGAGCATGCTAACACAGAATTACTCTTTTCAGTTTCAAGGGTAAGCTCTGTTTTGTAATACCTTCCGCAAAAAATAAAAAGACAGCAAATAATCTTGGGGTACATGGCAGATCTTAACAACATCTGCTGTCCCAGTGAGTGGAAATGTGTGGACCACAGCAAAGGTACCAGCATCTCATTCTGGTCTGAATGCCTGCATGAATGTCTGCAGCAGAAATGCCCACTTCTAACCAGGATGACTGCCTGGTCAGCATTTAAACACCATTTAAATACTTTGCATTGCCCTGAGCTGCTCAATGCCATTTGCAAAATCACCTTCGATGTGATTAGTGGTGATTGGCTTTGTGATGGGGAAGAACTGGTCAGAGTCAGGAAGCGCTGCTGAGCCCATATGGCCCTGAAGTAAGAACCAGATACCAGGGATAGTTTCCGTATAGAAACCCCTCACTGTCTCTCAGCTTGCATGTTCAGTCCTTCCCTGCCCTAGGTGACACCATCTCTAGAGACCAGCGCCCAGCAGAGCTGTAGCTGAGCCCCCGGCAGCATATGGTCAATGGGGAACCTCAGAGGGGGAGGCTGGGGGTGGTCATGCCAGAAATGGGTGAACTCCCCAGGCCCCTCCCCATCTGAGTGTTTGTGGTGCATTTTATAGCCTCCGGACATGTCCCCTAGCTCGATGTTCCATGAGATGGCACCCTTGAGCCTCTCCCAGTGATGGGCCAAGGGCTGGAGGCTGCTGACCTCTCCCTGGCTCATGCCCCGCAGGTGCCTCAGTCTCTTCTGGTAGAGAACTGACTCACCACTTTGCAATGACTTCAATCTCCACCTCGCTGTCTCTTAAAGTCACAAAGGTCCCACATTCCCAGCTATTCCTCATTTCCCTGAAAGTGGTCTGATGGCCAAGGCTATCCTGTTTCCCAGGCAATTCTAGTGCCAAGGGATCTGCCTGGGTTTTTTCCAGAGGCCTGTCCTTGGAACAAAGATGGGGTCTCTTCCTTTCTCTTGCAGACTCTGGCTACCCCTTTTCCCTGAGCTTCTGCACCTGGCCAGGCCAAGAACTGCACAGGTGAGGGCCATGCTGGTGGAGGGGCGTGAGGAAGGCACTTGCTGCCCTTGGTCCAGGTGACTCTCCTACAGATGCTTAGCCTCTTGTATCGGGATTTTTCACTGACCTTCGTGCTTTCTAGGTAGGTCCAATTTCCACAGCAGAGCTGTCCCTCTTCCTGTATTGTTTTTAATTAGCGACATTTAAAAATTGCAAGTATATGATCATTATAGATAATCAAAAGCTACAGAGGTGCAGAGATAAAAAGTCAGACTCCCTCCACCATCTCCGAATCCCATGCTGCACAAGTGCCCTCAGTCAGCAGGGGTGTGGTGCCTCCTCCCCATCATTTTCATGCACATTCAGTGAGTGCAGCAAAGGCTAGAGGCATGGAAATGGGTCTGGGAATGGATCCATGGACCCCTCTCTTGAAGGGGCTGACAATGTGCATACCCTTCTCTGAGGCCACCACCCCATGTGGTGTTAACCCAGCTGCAGCTGTCAGGAAATGATCTGCCCTGGGATGGGTGACTCTAAGGATGCAGGGTGGAACATTCTCGGTGAGGAATGGGCTGCAGAAGCTGAGGCCATGCTGGAGTGATTTTCCCTTGCTTTGACTGCAAAGTAAGGGGCCAGGGGCTATTTATGGATCTTTAATGCTAGTATTTTCAGCATCATTTCCCCTATTTCTTAGGATGGTTGTCCTAAATGCAGCAGACTGGTATTTCCTGGTGTTTGGGGGGTCTTCCTCATGACATCCAATCTCATCGAACTTTCATCTCAAAGTTGTGGGTATATTTTTTTAACGCTGGCGCCAGAATCATCTCCTGAATAATTAAATGATCTTGCTTCAGTTTTAGAGATTATAACACAGTAGAAGTTCAAATGACTGCACAATAATCCACAAAAGCACAAGAGTCACAAAACAAAGCTCATGAACAGCATGGTTTGCACCAGAAAGTAAAGGACAGTGGAACCTCTGTCTACCTGCCCAGTGGCTGAAACCAAAGACAATCCACTCATGCTCCCCACCTCTATCTATCTCTTTGGTAGGGGTGTTTGAAGTTAAGTAATTTTTGTTTTTCAACAAGAGAAGCTGTGTATTATTTCAAAAGTTTCAAATCCCCATGATTCCAATTCATGGAAAATTGGCCACACTGGTTAGGTCGGGGCTGCACTACATTCCATCTTGTTGCTGAGATCGGCAGCAGCAGGCTGTGGGGCCCCTCCTCCATCAGAATGCCAGCAAGTATGGGCTCCCAACTGTGGTTCTCCCAGGCTCGCCCAAAAAGGCTGCCCAGGCTGCTAGGCCTCAGCATCTCCGGGCCAAGCAGGACACTCGACCTACTCTGGCTGGTGTGATGGAACTTCTCTGAACAGGACCAGGGAGGCTGAGCGAGCTATGCCTCCCAAGGACAGTAGCAACCAGCTAGGCTGCCCTGTGAGACCCAGCCTGTTTAGAATGTGCCTCGATTGATGGAGAGGCCCTGCTCCTGAGCACTCTCAATTATGAAGTCTTCTTGTCTGGAGTCAGGTGGCCCCAGCGAACCTGACCATCACTACAGGGCCAGGCCACCCCCTCCACCTGCCCCCAGTACTCTGGAGGGCCAGCACATGAGGAGCATCACCTGCTGCTGGTTCTGCCCCTGCTGCTGGACCAGGTTTAGCTGTGGACACACCAGGCATTTGGTTTAGAGACTACCCACCACCCTGGGCAATAAAACTGCTCAAAATTGTCCTAAATGCCTCCCAGGCCTAGCCTTATACCTGCTGGGCAAAAGCTATAGTCTGGGTCCTGCCTGGGTCACCCTTACCCTAAACCTTCCCCATCACACTCCAGAAGCATGCTCCAATTTTGACCCTCTCTTGGTTCCTGTGGGATGTGCTACAGACCATGAGGGTTTCATTCTTTCTCTTATTTTAGTGTTCTCATCTTCATTTGCATCTTTCCACTAAAACTTTCTGCAAATAACGATGGACTATGAGAAATTCTTTGGGAGGAACAGTACCACTTTGGGGGGCAGCTCTCTGCTCCACCAAACTAGGCTGGCTGGAAGCAAGCCCCTGGCGACAGCCCCCAGATCCCCACTATAAGGGACACATGTGTAAATCAAGTCCCAGTAGCCACTGGAAACTTACTCTGCCTCAAGCTGAAGCTGGGTGGGGGGGGGGGGAGGGAACCTGCATTGCAGAGACCTGCTGACAGCTCTGGGGGAGCAGAGGAAGAGGGAGGGCTGGACACGGGGTTTAGGCGCAGAAGCTTGGAGTCAGGTAGAGGTGGGGATGGTGATGGTGGAGGAAGAGTATGGGGGGAGGAAAGAAGGAGAAAGAGGGTGGGGGATGGGCATGGGGTGAGGGGAGAAGGAGGTGGGGCAGGGGCTTCCTGAGGACAACACTTGAGAACTAGAGCCAGCGGGATGTCCAGGAAGCAGCTGCCGAGGGGGAAACGTGGGCAGCCGAGGGTCACTCCACGGTTAGGGTGATTTATGCTGTCCTGAGGAGGTCCTTGGCAGGGTCCATGTTCAGGCAACCAACAATCCATCACAGCCATCCAGCACCGGGGATCCAGCACCAGGGCAAGTGGCCCTTTTCATCATGGCAACTACAACTTGGGCCCTTGATGGCGTAAGCTCTCACACTCTAGAAGCATTCTGATAAAACCTATCCTAACCACAGCATCAGAGTCATTGAGGGGGTGGGGGCGGAAATGGCTCATATGGTGTGTGAAAGCATACTGCCTTCCTCCCCCTAACCTACAAAGCGCATCCTTTTATCTGTCAGCACCATGTTAGCACGTATTTTTTATAACATCATGAAGCTCTCTCAGCACCAGTGAATGAATGAAAAAGAAATATTATAAATCAGTACCTCAAGAGTTTTGTTATTGGGCTTTAAAGAAGTGGTTGCAAATCACGGTGTCTCTCAGAGGGGCCCGGGGAGTATCCTGCATCCCAGGAAAGACACCCCCAGAAACACGAGCATGCCTGGCTGGGGGGGCGGGTGTTGGCATGCAGGACAGAAGTGTCTTTCTGGGAGCTCAAGGACTCAGGGCTGGTGACTTTGCAAGGACATTTAGTCTCCCACCCAGGAGAGTGCCATGAGAAGTGATGAATGAGACTCTCGGGGTGAGGGCACAAACAGCTCTGTGACCCACCTCAAGGCAGGGGAGAAGATGAGCTCCGAGAACAGCACAGCAGGTGTTGAGAGGCCAGCCGATGAGCCCCCCAACCTGCCCAGGGAAGCTGGACCCAGTGTGGACAAACTCACAGGGCAAGCAGGGGCCCTCAGAGGTGCCTTGCCTGCCACCCTGCCTCTGTTCACCCCCTTGCCCAGGTGTGAGTTTTCCTTCTTGCCATCTGGTAGTATATCATGATTGTTCATTTATTGTCTCTTTCACCTACTAGAATCCAAGCTCTGTGGCAACAGAGCTTCACAAACTCACACAGATAACACCTCACATGGCATTATTCATCACCATTGACATCATCACTGTCATGGACACACACGTGCTCACCTAACCCCCATGACCCATGCTGCAAGTGGCTGTCACCCCAAGTTATAGACGGAGACTGCCAGTTGCGGCTGGAAGTCGAGTCCAGCTCTCAGTGCGCGATGCTGGTAATCTTGGGGCTGTTACAGGGTACAGGAGGGAGGGCATACATAAAACTATATAGACACCTCCCCTTGGCTGATCCTGACCACTCTGGCCTCTGTGTGGAGGTTTAGTTCTTAGGTCTAAGCCTCACTTTCTCACGTACAAAATAAAAGCCTTTAAGGTGGCTCAGTCAGCTAAATGTCCGACTCTTGGTTTCGACTCAGGTTGTGATCTCAGGGTCCTGAGACAGAGCCCTGCGGTGGGCTCCATGCTCAGCGCGAGGTGGGGGGGGGTGTTTGCTTGAGATTCTCTCCCTCTGCCCCTCCCCCCACTCTGTCTCTCTCTCTCTCTAAAATAAATAAATTAATTAATAAAATCTTTATGTAGTAAAATAAAATATAGGCCTTTAGGCTACATCACTAGTTTTCAGCCTCTTTCTTAGCAGAATTATTTTATTGAATACAATTTTGCACATAACTCCAGTAATGACAACGACTAACATTTATCAGCTGGGCAATGTTCTAAGAGTTGTATGTGTATTCACTCATTTACACTTCACAAAAGCCCTATGAGCTAAGAACTAATATTATCCCCATTTTTCAGATGAGGAAACTGAGGCACAGAGTGCCCAAGTTCACTGGGCTAGTAAGAGTAGTGAAGCCAGATTAACTGTCTCTCCCAAGGCCCACAACCTCAGCTACTGTCTCTCTCTGCATGGTCTGGAGTTTGAAGGGCTGTGGGTGAAGCCCTCCCCTTTCCTACTCAGATAAAATCCTTAGGTTCCACACATGGTTCAGGGCAGTCTGAAAAGTTCTCTTCCAGCTAAAATTCAATCATGCCCCTGAATCCTCATTTCTCCTGGAGGTGTCAGGAGGAAGGGAGAAATGCACACGGCAGGCCGGCAGGGGCTCCCGAGCGGTACCCAGGCAGCACGCCCACAGGTAGGGACAGCTGGTGCTGTTTCTGGTAACCACAGTGGTGCTACGGCTGGGGGGGGGACCCGCAAGCATAAGTAAACTGTGTCCTGGGCACTTTGTGAGGCAATCAGGAGAATGGGGAAAGAGAGCGTGGTGGCAAGAAAAGAAGGACTTGGCTAAAAGGCCAAGGGAAGCTATATAATAAATGCTTGAGAGCCGTGGTGGGGAGACTGGTAAGCAGCCGCCTGGTGGGGAAGGGGCGAGGAGGGGCTGCTGAGGGGAGCCAAGGTCCAGAGAAGCTGCAGGCATCAGGGCAGCACAGAGGGGAGGGTCTCCCATTTAAACCAGTGATGTCACCAGCTAGGCGGGCATCCATTTGCACAGTGCTCAAATGATATGATTAAAGGGTTCCACCACTTATTTTCAATAAGCCAGCCAATGGCACGTAAGCAGCGGTGTGCTGGTAAATGTTTAACAACCAGCTCTCCAAAGAACAAAACACTAATTTATAACACTCGCTGGCTTCCACGGTGGTAATACTCCTGTGTGGTCCATGTCAAGCTACCAGTGTGACAATGTCACTGAGCCCGGAATGGGGAAGAGCTGGACAGCCCCACACCACCATGCAGTATTCCCACTATTTGGATACGGGAGATGAAAACAACTCAAGGGCATAGGTCATAGAAACTGCACTAAGATAATCAGGAAGTGGTAAGATTTGAATTCACTACCATTCACTACCTTTGCTTTTGATATAACGTATTTGAATGAAAGGTTACACAGTTTTTAATACGGGCTGTGGCCAACAACCAACTCACAGAGTTCCTGAAGACCTGGCCATGGACTCTAGAGAGCTCATACACCTCCGCACTGGGGGTGTGTTAAAGTGGGAGGAGGCATGGCCCCCAGCTGGGCCAGCTGCCCAGGAGGCCCTGCCACACCCAGGCTTGGGGCACGTGGGACCCACATGGCTCAGAACTCAGGGGCCCCCAACAGGAAGCAGGCGCTGAGAGAGTCTAGGAAATCATGTGCACTATTAATCCCAGCAGACAGCTCCCGTTCCCACGTACACTTGAGAAAAGGAAACACACTGGCCAGGCGGGGGCCCCTCGGGAATTTCGGGGATGTTGCTACAACGGGCCATGAAAGCATCTGACTGTGGGAACGTGCTAGAGGGACAGCAGCCGGAGAACAAGAGAAGAGGGGGTTGGGGACAGCAGGACCGACTGGAAAGCCCAGAAAGAGGCAATGATTCTGGACTCACCACCCACCAGAGCCACCACAACTGGATTCCTAGCCTTGAGCAAGGGACTTCGTTGGAATTTCTAAAGGCTGAAAATGTTGGGTCGAGGGCAGGGAGGCCTGGGAAGAGGGAGACGAGGAAGAAAGGTGGCCAGCACCGCACCCTGACTACCTGCTCTCATGCATGGGTCTGAAGTCTGACTCACAGGCTTCCCCACCTTCCCCACCTTTGTGGGGGCAGGAGCACTGAGCGTGTGTCCAGGAGACGCCCAAGCTCTTCAACTGTCTAGCAGACCATTTCTCCCTCACCTCCTGGCGAGCCCAGGTTTTAAGTGGGCCAGGTCTGAGGCCAACAACAATCAAAAGAGGACCCACAACAAGGCTTACAGAGGGGTCAAATTTGGGAAAGAGGGCCTAGGAGGGCTGGTGGCCGACTCAAGCTTGGCTGTGCCCTTGGCCTACTGTGAGACTCAAGGACACAGGAGGGGCCCGGGGCTAGATTACCTCAGAGAATCAGCAAGCCCCAAATCTTCACCCAACTACAGCCCACAAAGAAAGTGACAGCGGTGGCTGAGACAAGTAAATGCATGGCACTGAGAAACAGGAGGGCTGCCAGACAAAATACAGGATGCCCAGTTAAATCTGAATTCCGGATAAACAACAAATGACTCTTGGTGTACACATGTCCCAAAAATATTGCATAGGACATACTTATACCAAAAATTATTCATTGTTTATCTGATATTCACATTGAGCTAGGTGTCCAGTTTTTTGCTAAACCTGGAAACCCTATAAATAGGTCACTTTTATCCCCTGACATGCCCCTCTGAAGCTTAGCCACACTTTCCTCAAAGGCAAGACAAAGCTTGTACAATACAGTTGTTCTCATGGACTTCCTGCTGTCCTGCAGGTCCCTAGGCATGCAGTTCATTTCATGGCACAGGAGAGATCACCAGGACAAACAAGGTCAACATGAAATGTAGCACAAGTTTCTGCCCTGGCAGGCGACATGCCAGGCACCCATGTTCACATCACTCAACCTGAGTTTAGTAGCACTCTCATCATCTCCATTTTACAGGCAAGAAAACTGGGCTCCAAGGGCCAGACCAAGGCAAGATATGCAAGATTTGAAATGTCTTTTTGCATTGCTGTACTCTTTTGTGACCAAAGAATCCCATACTCATGACATAACATGTGGAAACTACAAGTAAGTAAAAAAGAAGCCAAAACATGGGAAACACAGTTCCACTCCTACATGGAGTTCCTGCTAAGAATACATTGAAATCAATATTCCCAGAGATCTCTACTTTGAAGAGGAAGATGCACTGTTTCTCTTCTTTGGAGATACTTTTCTCCTGCATCAAGAGAGACAAAGCTGCACCCTCCTCCCAGGATGGACCACCACTGCCTCTCCAGAAGTTGCAGGCAGGCCATCTCAGCCTGCCCTCCAACTCGTCTTTTAAGTACACATCTCCTTCTCAGTTTAGACCCAGGGTTGGCCTTGCTTTTATAACTGTAATAGGACACTGATTGGTCCTGGTCTAGTGGAGCCCTCCACCCCCCTCATGTGACCCTTGTCCTTTGTGCTCTTTCAATATGAAATTTCTCTACATGTTAAACATTCCACTCGTGGTACCTGAGGATTGGCCAGGATCCAACCCATGGATATGGGTCACACTGTCAGTTCTCAGGGGACTGAAAGCAACCAAGCCCCCAAGCGACTCCTGCCCAGAGCCATCCCCTCCACCACTTCACCCTGCACACTCACGTCAGCACATATGGCTTTGGCCCAATTCAGATTCTCGATTCTTTGTATTTGAAATCAATTCCTACGAGTTTGGTGGATCGCTGTTCCTGGGAAAAGAGAAAGAATAATGGACTTCATGGTGAAGGGCGAGGGGAGCGGCGGCGTGAGCAGACCTTGCTGCCTTCTTTATTCCTTCCAACTCTCTCCTCTTCTCGTTTGCTCTCCTCTTCAGAGAAGCACTCACCCAGTCTCCAAGGAAGACAAAATAAATGGGAAGTTCAGATGTGGAGCGAAGTTCGGGCTTACCACATTCTCCCCAGTTCAAGAACATTTTGTTGTTTTAAAATCAGAATGCATCTTATAATGGATGTGAACTTTTGATGTGGTAACCGTTCCTTTTGCCCTGGATATGCGGTGATTAAATGAACAATGGCATCTTAGAAAGCAGGAAATGTGACAGTTGTTCAACTTACTACAGACAAGTATCAGAGACTCACACATATATCTTCTCTCCTTTCCCAAACCCCACCAAAATGATGAAAAGCGTAAAAATAAAGGTGTCACCCACTAAATGGAAGAGAGAACTGGAGGGAAATTTGGGGAAGGAGAGTAAGGAAGTTGTCATCTATGTGCCTGCAGAGAGAAGGCACCAAGGGGAAGGCTGGGGACCCTCCAGACTGCAGCAGTGCCAGGTTCCTGGTGCTAGTAGAAATAGGGTCCGGAAGACAGACAGCATACCAAGCAGCAGACCCTCCAGATGCCCTCCTTAATCCACAGGGCCAGGCATCCCACCAGGAGATGGAAAATGGCCCACGGTGCTGAGTCGTGATCAGATGTGAGGCATATGGATGAACACACTGCAACCTCTCCCTGACCCTGGCCCAGCACAGAGCCGCCAGAAGGTGTCATCCCATCTGCCCCAAACCTGCTCCAAACCTACCCCTGGCCAGGCTGGAGAATGTCCAATTCTGACACTCGGGGTCCACTAATGAAAGGCCAACTTACTGCTGATCTACCTTCCAGTGAAGCCTACTCTCTAACAAGCCTGCCCTATTCCCACCCCACAGTCATATGGGGCTGCCAATGAAAATTGCAGTAAATTCACAAATAAGACAAAGTCAGGGGCACCCAACACTGAGAAAAGGTCTCAGTGTGAGAACTCCAGAACAAAAGAGGTGCAGAGAAAATAGACAATGCAGAAAGCAGAAGAAAACATCCAAAGCAAGAGCAGTTAAATTTTAAATTAAAATTTTGCCACAATGATTAAATTCTCAACTACCATAAAGTATCAATAGCTATAGATTGATCACCAATTATCTTCAATTAATAAATCAAAGATCAGCAATCAAAGCATATACAGAAACATGGAAGTCAATCTCAAAGAAATACAACCACAATAGATAAAAATGGCTCTATGAGGGGAGGCTATGGCAGGGGCTGCTCTTTTTCAGCATTTTTCAAATTAAACTTTTAATTTGAGGTAATATACATAGATCCCTGTGCAGTTGTAAAACATAACGCAGGCACCCCACATACTTACCAAGTCTTCCCCAATGGTAGCATCTTATAAAAGTGTAGTAAAATACACTGCTGGATACAGTCAAGACTCATCTCAGGAATATTCCTGCCCCAGCCCACTACTTAACCCCCGGCATCCTCTAATCAGTCACCCACTTCCATGATTTTGTCACTTCAAGATTATTATATAAATGGGAGCGCCTGCGTGGCTTAGTCCGGTTAAGCATCTGCCTTCAGCTCAGGTCATGATCCCAGGGTCCTGGGATCGAGCCCCACATTGGGATCCTTGCTCAGCAGGGAGCCTGCTTCTCCCTCTCCCTCTGCCTGCCCCTCCCCCAGCTTGTGCTTGCTCTCTCGGTCAAATAACATTTTTTTTTCCTAAAGAAAGAATATTATATAAATGGAATAATATAGTATGTCACCTTTGGAGATTGGCTTTTTTTTTTTTACAATTAGCATAATCCTCTGAAGATTCCTTCAGGTTACTGTGTATGTTACTAGTTTGCTCCTTTTTACAGCTGAGTGGTACTCCAGGGTATGGATGTACCACTTTTTGCTGAACTGTTCACCTATTGATGGACATCTAGCTCATTTCCAGTTTCTGGCTATTATGAATAAAGCTGCTATAGACATTATGGTACAGCTTTTTGTGCGAACAGACATTTTCATTTCTCTGCCATAAATACCCAGGAGTATAATTTGCTAGGACATATGGTAAGTGCATGCTTAGTTTTTTAAGAAACTGCCAAATTGTTTTCCAGAGTGGCTATAATATTTTTCATTCCCACCAGCAATGTAGGAGTGACCCAGGTTCTCCAGAGCCTTGCCAGCATTTAGATATGTCCTTATTTTCTATTTTAGCAATTTTGATAGGTGTGTAGTGACAGTGTCATGTTTTTAACGTGCATTTCCCTAAAGACCAGCGATACTAAACAGCTCCTCATGCACTGATTTGCCACGTCTATAGCCTATCTGGTGAAATGTGTGTGCATGTCTTGTCCTCATTTGTAATTGGATTCTTTGTTTGTCTGTTTCTGTTGAATTTGAGAGATTTTTACATATTCGAGATAGAAGGCCTTTGTCAGATAAGTGTCTAAAAATTTTTCTCCTGGGTTGCAACTTGTTTTTTTATCATATTAACAGAGACTTTCAGCGCACAAAAGTTTTTAATTTTGATGAATTCCAACGTATTGGGTTTTTTTTTCTTTGTGGATGGTGCTTGTGGTGTTATATTTAAGACTGCCTAGCCTTAGATCCTGAAGATTTTCTCCTATGTTTCCTTTTATATGTATTATTTTATGTTTAAATCCATGTTCCAGTTTTCAAACGTTTACTAGAGATCTCAAATAAAACCAACTGGGCCTGACATTTTCTTTTTTGGAAGATTTAAATTATAGATTTAATTTATTTCATAGTTATAGGAATATTCTGGTTATCTATTTCATACTGGTGAATTGTGTAGTTTGTGTTTTAGAGGATTGGGTCCATTTCATTGAAGTTGTTGAACTGTGTAAAATTGTTTTAGTGTCCCCTTATTATCCTTTAAAGACAGGCAGATCTGTAGTTGAATTCGGTATTTTATTTCTTTCTTTATTTTTAATTTTTATTTATTGGTAATATATGCCTTCTCTATTTTTATCATTGTCAATTTTGCTAGAAGTTTATCAATTTTATTGATCTTTTCAAAGAACCAGCTTTTTCTTTCATTGATTTTTCTCTATTTTTTGTTTTCAATTTCATTGATTTCTGCTCTTTATTATTTCCTTCCTTCTGCTCTGTTTTGGGTTTACTTTGCTGTTCTTTTTCTCTGGTGGGTAGGAATTTAGATTACTGATTTGAAATCTTTTCTGCTTTCTAATGGGAGCATTTAATGCTATACATGTCCCTTGTGGTGCTGCTGCTTTAGTCGCATCCCACAGGTTTTGATATTTTGTCTTTTCATTTTCATTCAGAATTAAGTACTTTTTAATTTTCTTTGAGACTACCTCTGTGACAAATGAATTTCTTTTTTTTTTTTTAAGATTTTATTTATTCATTTGACAGAGAGAGACACAGCGAGAGAGGGAACACAAGCAGGGGGAGTGGGAGAGGGAGAAGCAGGCTGCCCGCTGAGCAGGGAGCCCGATGCGGGGCTCGATCCCAGGACCCTGGGACCATGACCTGAGCCGAAAACAGACGCCTAACGACTGAGCCACCCAGTCGCCCCGTGACAAAGGAATTTCTAAGCGTTCTGAGAATTCACTGTTAATTTTCTGCTACTGATTTCTAGTTCGATTCCATTGTGGTCAGAGAACACACTCTATGATTCTAATCACTTCAAATGTGTTGAAGTCTGTTTTATGACCCAGAATAATGTCTATCTTGGTAAATGTTCCATGAATGCTTGGAAAAAATTATGTATCTTGCTGCCACTGGATGGAATGCTCTGTAATGTCAATTAGATCCTGTTGATTGATGGCACTGTTCAGTTCTTCTATATCCTTGTCGAATGTCTATATAGTAGTTTTATACATTGCTGAGCAAGGAATATTAAAGTCCCTGACTATAATTGTAGATTTGTTTATGTTTTCAGCTTTATGAGCTTGGCTTTATTTATTTTGAAGCTCTAGTGTTTGGTGCATTTACATTTAACATTGCTATGCTCTTGGTGTCCCGATTCTCTTCTCATTAACCAATGTCCCTCTTGTCCCCAGTGTTCTTTGTTTTTTTTTTTTAATCTTTGCTTTTCTTCTTTGTTCTGAAGTTTACTTTATCTGATATTAACATACACACTCTTTTCTTATTTGATGTTTCCATGGTATACTTCTTCCATCCTTTTACTTTCAATCCACCTATATGGTTAAATTTAATGTGATTATCTTATAAATGAGTGTATTAGACAAGTTGTTTCATGGTGTTTTTTGTTGTTGTTCTTCATCTATCCTGCCAATTTCTTTTAACTGTTGAATTTAGATCATTTACATTTGATTTGAACACCTCCTTTTTTTACTCCATTGGTGAGGGATTCCCATCACAATGTTATAGGGATGGCAGAACACCTAACACCCAACACAGGTCAGATGAGATTAACAGCAGTTTGTCAACAGCTTACACTCACAGCCTGGGGAAGGGGGACTCAGGGCCACAGGGGGCCTGCAGTCTGGAATACAGTGAACCAGCAGGGGCCGTAGGAGGCAGACGTTGTAGTAACAAGAGTATGAGGTGACTCTTGTATCCTGTGGCATGATGTGATGAGTGTGTTTGAATACTCCCATGGGCTGGCCAGGGTCTGAAGCCTGCTATTCGGGGGTAAGCAGGCACTGTGCCTGACCCCCATGATAAGGAGGGTTGATCTTATCTGCCAAGATGCATCATAATTAAACTTCTGACTATCGAAGACAAATAAACAAGTTTGAAAGAGGCTAGAGAGAAATGAGGCATTACCTACCGGGAAACAGTAATGTGAATAATAGTGATTTCTCCTCTGAAATCATGGAAGCCAGAAAGAAGCAGCACCACATTATTCAAGTGTTAAAAACAAAACAAAGCCCCTAAAATTGGCAATCCCAAATTGTATGTCCAGTAAAAATAACTCACAGGAATGAGGGGGAAATCGAGACCTTCTCAGATGAAGGAAAACTTCACCAGAAAATCTGTCCCAGTGGCATACCTTTAAATAATGACTGAAGGAATCTCTCTAAACTGAAAGAAAATGGTAACGGAGTCTAGCACTTCAGGAAGGAAGAAGAACAGTGCAATGGGTAAAACCTCTCAGGAGTTTTAAAAAATTACGTTGAGGGAAAAACATTACAACTTGCTTCTGATGGGTGTGGAAGTGCGGGAGATCTACTACCCACCTGGGTTCCGGGGGTGGAAATCAGAGCGCTGCCTGCTTCCACAAGGCGGGGAGCAGGGGTGGAAGAGCAACCCCCAACCCCCAACCCCCCCCACAGAGGAATCAGAGAATTATCACCAGATTCCACCTACAGGCCATGGAACATACAGATTAGTACTGCTCCCATCCTGGAACGGGGGGACAGGTTTTCTGTCGGTGTTTAACTGGTGTAGCGTGGGTACTATGCAAAGGTTTTCTTCTCTGCTAGCCTGCTCACTTCCCAGTCTTTCGGCTAGGAGAAGCAGGCTTTTCTTGGAGTATTTTTTTTTTTTTTATTTGGCTTGTATCTGTTGGTGGTCCTGAATTACAAACTTCTCCAGCACTCTGTCCCTTTTAGAAGGAAAACAAACAAACAAACAGAACTCCCCACCATGTCATTCCTCAATCCTTGCCGTCCCTGGGCAGTCCACCTTCTTCTCGCCCCCTTTCAGAGACTTCCTATGTTTGCTGTACTATGTCCAAGGATATTTCTGTTGTAAGAGGAAAGACATGGGAGGACTGGAACTGCTCCATTTTGACTGGAACTAAAATCCAGCAAATACTGAAGTTGAAGAGGAAACAATATTGCCAACAGACTATTCTAATTTTCTTACATCTAAAACATCATATGTAGAATTATTTTCAGAGCACTTGTGAAATCCTAAAATTCCGATTTCTCATAACTACTTTAAAATCCTGCCAGCAAGGAATGCACTGGGGAACTACTAATCTCTTTTCTTCATCTGTGATAAGAAGGTCTCTTGTTTGTGTCTGATTTCACATTGGGCTTCAGATTTTCTTTTATTTCTTCCCCTCCCAATGCATCTCATGGGAGGTAAACCACCCATGTTCCTAGTGCACATTCACTGGGCTTCTTAAGAGGAAGATGGGGCAGGGTCTTTGCTTGAATTTTTAGGTGGTATTCCACAATCTGTCTTGCTATTAGGCCAGAACCACAAAGCAGTGTGGAATAAAGGTCATTTTTTCTTCAGTTCCTCCTCTGGAGAAAGCAGTGTCTGCCTTTTGTTTGAGGTGAGATGCACTGTTATCCCAACTGAAATCAGAAACTTGTGTTGATGCTTATAGTTTCTCTAAGTCATTTTGTTTGTAGTTACTTCATATTCAAAAGCATCAAGAATGTGCCCTGTTTATCAGTGTGTGGAGAGGGTTCTCCTGCTGCTCTCCATTATGCCATTTTTTATTTTTTATTTTTTATTTTTTTTAAGATTCTATTTATTTATTTGCGAGAGAGACAATGAGAGACAGAGAGCATGAGAGGGAGGAGGGTCAGAGGGAGAAGCAGACTTCCTGCTGAGCAGGGAGCCCGATGTGGGACTCGATCCCGGGACTCCAGGATCATGACATGAGCCGAAGGCAGTCGATTAACCAACTGAGCCACCCAGGTGCCCCTATGCCATTTTTTTTTAAGCTAGATTCAACACACAACACTTGTTACTTGGAGGCTATGGGGTGATTCTGGAATAAATATGTGCTTTTGCTCAGTTTCTGGGTCTTTTAATACCCAAAGACTTGCTCTCTCACCCATACATTATTTTTCTAGAATTCTTTCTGAAAAGTATGTCATAATTGTAGCTGGTCTTTTGGTTCAATTTTTTAAAAATTTAATCATGTGTGGAACATATCTAATGTTGCATTTTTAAGTTCATTTTTTAGGTGTGTTTCTTTCTTATTCCACACACAAAAAGGAATACCTTGACTACGGTAGGCCACTCCATCCAAAGTGTCAACGTAGGCAATTTAGAAGGCCAGCTTAAAAATCATCATGTTCCTGCAAGCAACATCTATCATTTCCTTTTGTTCTTTGCTTTCACATGGATTTGAACTGGGGTACCCCTGTCTTTACCGTTTGTTTGGATTCTTGGTTTAAGCTGAGTTTGCTTTGGATGCTAGATGGCTTATCCGCATCAGAAAAAAATGCAGAGCTCCAGAAGAGAGCGACTTACAAAAAGCACTCGCTCAGGTGACGGTGCAATGCCTCTCTATCTGGCCCACATCCTCTCCCTCCACAGAGGAACTTTCTGAGCTTACGACTTGTTTCCGGGCTCCGACTCTGCTCCGAGCAGCGCTTCCAGAGTGTCTGACTTCTTGAGTACATACAAGTCTTTGCGGTTGTTGCTGCTGCTGTTCAGGTGGCATCGAATCCATGGTCCTTTATAGTGTCTCAATGAAAACTTTTCCTCTGTTTGCACACATGGAGTCCGGAGCTTTCCTTAGCTGGACGCCCGGCACGTCTGGGTCGAGGCACAGTGGTGCAGGCGGAACCCGCCCATTCTGAACTTGGCACGAGACAAAACTGACCCACGGTTGGTGCCAATTTTGCTTCCTTTTCCTTTGAAACAAGATAAGTGACATTTTATCTGAGAACTGATATCAGCCCTCCCTCCCAGAGCTTTAATGTCCATTTGCAGCTTTTCAGATATGATGCCAGAAGGCAACTGAAGGAAACGTGCTTCCCCAAAGCGCTCGTTGGAAAATGTTTTCAGTTTGTTTTCCATTTTCATAGATTTGGAAGATGGCATCCTTTTCATTTTTTGTGTTGTTTACGTAGATTCCGTCCTGGAAATGCCCTTTGCCATGGATGCTCGTGGCTTTGGGATTCGTGGTAGCGGTCAGCACCCACATGCTGAGTCCAAAGAGGGTCCTCTGTCCTGGGTCCTCGCTATCACGATGCCTGTCTACTGCTTCACCCTGGCCCCTTCCTCGGCGCTCTGGCCCACTGGCCTCCTTTCTGTCCCTGAAATACACTGACTCTGTGCTACCCCACGGCCCTCACACCTGCCATTCCTCTGCTAGAATGCTCTTCCTCAGACCCCCACAGGGCAAGCTGCCCTCACCATTCAGGACTTCTCCTCCATATACACACATCACCACAATTCCCAGCCCATTATTCTACGCTGACTCTTTTTGGTGGATAAGGTGGTTTGGGTAGCTCTTATTAAAATGAAAATACCCTGTGTGCTTACTGGTTTGGTGCTCAACAACTCGCTCCCTTGTAGAATGTGAATTCCATCCAGGCAGGAACTGTGACCACCCTCTTCTCAGCCATGTGTGCATAATAATGCCCAACAGGTAATGAGTAATGTGTAAATATTTGTTCAGATGAATTCTGTAGAATCCAAATGAAATTATTTGAAAGGAAATGAATGAAACTATCAAAAGGTAGATATATTTTTGGCTTGATCTGAGGGATCGTTAAGAGGAAACAAAGATGTTAAAATTAAGTGTTTGACATGAATTGCTCTGGTCTTGTAACTAGAAAGGAACATTCTGTTAAAGCTGGATTCAACAAAGGAAGAAGAGTTACCCATCTACCTCCTCTCCTTGCTTTCATCCAGTGCGTCATGCATTCCAGCCAGATCCCTGCCCGGGACCGGGAAATGGGATGAGGATTCCCTAATTCTTGTCTTCAACCCCCTTGCTGTCTAGACCCACGGTCTGTACAAAGACAAGGACACGCACCTGGGGGCCCCAGGAGCACAGAGCAGAATAAGTTCACCAGAGATCGAGCCGCACAGAGTGCCAGGAGATGGCTAAAGACTGCCAGCTATGGGTAGGCATCCAGGAGGCCAAGCAGCGGCAGAGTTCATGGGCAAAGGTTCAGGCAAGGAGAAAACAGGCCAGGAACAGGGGCGGGAGCAAGAGACCAGGAGACTGGCATCCAGATGGGGTGGGTGGCCTGTGCAAGCCACACGGTGCCTGTGGGCCCTGGTGGGGGCCTGCCCTTTTCTCTAGTGTTGTTATCACTGTTGATAAGAAGAGCGGGCAACATTTAGTGAATATTTATTTTTGCTGGTCACCCTGGTGACACGTGACATACCTGATCTCGTTTCATCCATCACGACAGTGTGACAATGTGGGAACCATTATCCACTTGATCGATGCAAAATGAAGCCTTTGACGGGTTGGCTGACCATCCCACGGCTGCACAACTAATAAGTGGCAGATCTGGGCCAGAACTCAGGTCTGTCTCCTCTGGATATGTCAGAGGGCCTGGACAACGCAGCAAGCTCACAAATCTAACAAAATTCCCCCCAGGGTCTCCCACTCAGTTCCTCTGTCTGTGCCCAGGCTTGGCCTGGCCTGGCCTGACCTTAACATGCCTGTATGGGAGGCTCTGGACTGGTTTCAGATGAGGGAGGATAGCACCTACGCAAAGAGGGGCACAAGGAAAACACATAATCAAAGAGAAACCAAACTGAGCCCTACGCACCCATAGCAAGAGCATCTGGAAAGTCGAAAGTCCGAGTTGAGTTTGGCAGAAATGCTAATCATAATAGAAAAGTGTTTTATTTGGGGTGTTTGTATGTTGGTTTTTTATTTCTGTTTTTTTGCATTTATTGATTTTATTGTATTTCTTAAACCATTTATTCGTAGCAATGCTTTGAAACTTTTACTATTTGCCTGATATCTATCAGTCTCAAATGGGCATCAAATTTGCTCCTGCACTCACGAGTAGCTTCTGACATCCGTAAGACAAGACTTTCACAGGATACAGCACGTGACTCGTCCAAGATGGGACACCTGTTTACCGCAAACCCTGGATGGAAGGGAGGCCTAGGGACGTGGGGAGGGGACAGAGAAAACAAGAGGATGGGGAGTGGGGAAGAAAGCAGAAAATCTCCTACATCTGTGAACCAGGTCTATTGGCTCTTGAGAGATCCTGAGCTGCCTCCCTAGTGAAGTCTGGGGTGTGAACACACCCAAAATCCTGGTCTGAAACTTAAAGAGAAATTCAAGAATACAGAGAAGAGCCAAAGGATGAAACCAATGACAAGAAACAAGATAGAAAGAAAAGTACATTCTGACGGGGCACCTGGGTGGCTCGGTCGTTAAGCATCTGCCTTCGGCTCAGGTCATGATCCCAGGGTCCTGGGATGGAGCCCCGCGTCGGGCTCCCTGCTCGGCGGGAGGCCTGCTTCTCCTTTTCCCACTCCCTCTTCTTGTGTTCCCTCTCTCACTGTCTCTCTCTCTGTGTCAAATAAATAAATAAAAATCTTTAAAAAAAAAAGAAAAGTACATTCTGGAGAAGGCTGAGAAGCCTTCATGAGAAGCACGTAATGGTGTAACAGCTTTTTAAATTTCTACCAAGTAATTTTAAAGCCATGTGAATTTCATAAATCAGGCGGTGGTGGTTCAGATGGAAAGATGCATGCCTGACCACAGCAGTTTATGGAGGCCACAGTGGACACTGAAACCTCTCCTTTATGGAAGATCCTCAAGGACAAGCTGACCCAACACCTGCCTGGGGTTGGGGGGTGTTGCTGCAGCCCCAGAGATAAATGAGGGGGTGTATTCAGGTGGCTCTCCTAACCCTGTCTGCCTTTGCACAGAAAGAGATAAATGGGCAGTCCATTTTGAGATCCAAAGGGCAGTACAGTGGAAAACAATCTGAGTGATGAAATCTCACCACCAAAACCCTCCCGAGAGGCACCCAAAGTTGTGTATACAGCTTGTTCTTGAGTAAGCAAAAAAAAAAAGCCATGTAGATAGAGAGATGTATATGTGTAGGGAAAAAATGGAGCCCAAAGGTTCTATAGATCATTGTAAAGAACCTAGTTTTCATGTTGGGTGGGGATGCTCATTATTAAAAATAACAAACAAACAAAGGAAAGAAAGCATTTGATGATAAGAGTGTGTCATGAATCAGAGGTCTCAATTAATCTGGTTTGTGCTCCTGATAAAATGATTGGTAGGCTATAGTCTTTAAAAAAAAAATAGGAGTTAAAAAAAAAATCTCTGGGTGAAATGATGATGAGAGATTTTTATTTTTCCAAGTTTTCTTGGATGAGTATGTTGTATAGTCATAATCAGAAATAAGCAAGAGGGAAGGTATTTTAAAGGAAAAGTAAATATGGTGGCTCCTCATTTAGGCCTTCCACTTCTCAGTCTAATTTTTATCAGTCTCCCAATTGTATCAGTTCTTGGGCATCGGGTTTCCTCTTGAGTGATAGGACATTTCCTAAGTCAGGCCCAGCTCTCCTGAGAACGTGCAGCCGCCTGGCTGCAAAGCCGGGCCTCCCAGAGGATGCCTGGCCATGTCTCTGGCCTCAGATCCCTGTTCTGAATGCCAATGTCTAACCCACAGTGTGTTTTTCCAAGCCAAGGCGCCTTCTCAGGAGTGGGCTGACTGCCACGCTGGCTGGGGAGAATCGCTGTCCAGCCCAAGCCATTCAGCTCAGACACTGGCCCCTAGCCAACGTAAGTCCCGTGAGCCCAGGGGCTGCCAGTCTGCTGGGGTCAGGAAGCTGTCATGAGCTGGCGGAAGTCTGGAGCACACACAAGCTCACTCTGAGGTCCTCTTATTCTCCTGGTGTTTACAATTCTCTCTCAAAAGACACAATGCTTTCCTAAATAAAATTAGTTATGGCAGCAAAAGTGAAAAACAAAGTCGCTCTCCTTCCTTCCTATCGACACAGAGAACTTCAAGGCTGTCTCCACACAAGTGGGCAGCAGAGCCTAAGAGCTGGGGTGGCCACGAAGGGGAGAGCTCCCCTTCAGATGGTGATTCGTTGTCACTGCATTTCCTACAACAGAAAGGAACGTGGCCTTCTGTCAAATGAGGACTTCTGTGTCTGCAGATTGTAAAATAGGAACGTATATGGAAATCCCAAGGGTGTCCAGGAAAGCCCAGGGGGTCACTACAGACCTGTCTCTCCACTTGGCTCAACCATTTCGTTGGTCTGACCTTGGATGAGTTCTATCACCTCTTGGAGCTTCAATTTCCATCTCCATAAAGTGACACAGTGAAAACACCATCGGGGTTGGGTGAGGATTAAACACGTAGACAATAACTGGCATACAGAATGCCCTCAAAAATTGCTGGTTATTATTGTTATCATCTGCATTTCTAACGGTGCATGTTGAGAAAATGAGGCTCACTGGCCAAGGAAGACTGGGACAAGAGGGCAGAGCACTGGCATGAGTGATCTCTGCTCCTCCTGACGACCCCGTGTATGGTGCCTTGGGAAGAAAAGCAACCAGTGACCACCATCTTGGGTCATGCCTGCCAGGGGACCGTGACGCCGACACTGGAATGCGAGTTGGGAAAATCATGTCATCTCAAATGCTCCTCACTTCATTGAGGACAGAGCGTGCGCCCGATGCTTGGGTCAGGAGGAGTAATGGGGTAATTTTGGACCAACTGCTTATTATATCTGAGGATCGGTTTCCTCACTTATAAAGTCTGGACGAGAAATGAGATGCTAAAAATAAAAGTTCATTATAAACAGTCAGGTGGCTCTCAGACATGACTGGATTCTAATATCACACCATCCAAACCACACGTGTGGCTTCTCAAGGGACCCTGGAAACATGTGGATGCTGACACTCAGTGTTTAAGGGAATTGTCAGGGTTGGTGCGGAGGCCGATGAAAATCCACCGGGGCAGTCCACACCTTTGCAGCCAGTGGTTAGCTAACATTTCTGGAACACAAACCATGTGCCAACACCCTACATGGAGCTTTGAGCCCTCTGCGTCTGATGGAGAGAGGTGGACTAAGCAGGATATGCCCACATGGGAAGTCAAATACAACTGAAGATAGTCCCCATGTTGGAAATAATACTAGTCAGAGAAAAGTGCTGGGGTTAAGTACCACGGAACTAATGGTACAAAACTTGGTATCACTAGGTAGGCTACGGTTTCTACGTGCACTTCCTTCTAGTTGAAATGTGCCAGGCCCATCTTTCACATATTATGCATCTTTGTGATATCACGGAGTGAGAAGGGTTGTAAAATAGGACCTGACTCAAAAGAAAAAGGCAAAATCCAATATAACGAATCTCAACAGGATACAGGAATTGTATAGATTGCTTAGAGAACAAGAACCTGATATATGGGGGCGCCTGGGTGGCTCAGTTGGTTAGGCGACTGCCTCCGGCTCAGGTCATGATCCTGGAGTCCCTGGATCGAGTCCCGCATCGGGCTCCCTGCTCGGCAGGGAGTCTGCTTCTCCCTCTGACCCTCCTCCCTCTCATTCTCTCTGTCTCAAATAAATAAATAAAATCTTTAAAAAAAAAAAAAAAGAACCTGATATATGCAAGACTCAGGATTAGAAAATTTTAACTATATAATCCTGTTGCTTCTAATTATTGCTCAAAATTCAGAAACTAAAAGATGAAAACATTCAACTACATTTAAAAACAACAACTTCTGGGGTACCTGCGTAGCTCAGTTAAACATCCGACTCTTGATTTTGACTCAGGTCATGATCTCAGGGTCGTGAGATCAAGCCCCGCATCAGGCTCCACACTCAGTGGGAAGTCTGCTTGGGATTCTCTCTCTTCCTCTGCCGCTCCCCACCATGTGTGCACTCTCTCTCTCTCTCTCAAATAAATAAAATAAATAAATAAATCTTTAAGAAAACAACTTTTTCATGGCAAAAAAAAAAAAATACCACAGGCAGACACAATAGATGAACATCAAACTAGAACAGAACATTGCAATTCATAACTTAGGCAAGAGATAATTGCCTTAATGTATAAAGAGCTCCTAGAAATCAGTAAGAGAAAGAATAAAACCCAACGGATGAATGAGCAAAGAACATGAGGAGACATATCATAGAGAAGGAAAAACAAATGGTCCTTAAACATATAAAAGCAGCATTGGGGCACCTGGGTGGCTCGGTCGGTTAAGCATCTGTCTTTGGCTCAGGTCATGATCCCAGGATTCTGGGATTGAACCCTGCATCGGGCTCCCTGCTCAGTCAGGAGTCTGCTTCTCCCTCTGCCCCCCCCCCCCCCCCCCGCTTGTGCTCTCCCTCTCACTCACTCTCTCTCTCAAATTAAATAAAATCTTAATAAAAAACATATAAAACAAAAAATTTTAATAAAAATTAAAACTATGGAGATAGCATTTTCTACCTTTAGGGTTGGCAAAATTCCAGTAGTATACTGAAGCTGGCTCTAATGAGCCCACAGGAACCAACTGTTAAATTTTTAGGAACATTAGGGAACCTGGGTGGCTCAGTCATTAAGCGTCTGCCTTCGGCTCAGGTCATGATCCCAGGGTCCTGGGATCGAGTCCCACATCGGGCTCCTTGCTCGCCGGGGAGCCTGCTTCTCCCTCTACTGCTCTGCCTGACGCTCCCCCTCCTTGTGCTCTCTCTCTCTGACAAATAAATAAATAAAATCTTTAAAAAAAAAATTTTTTTTTAGGAACATTAGCAAGCCAGTCATTAAATGCAGCCATTACTAAAATTTTAATTATATAAACTTATAATTCATGCATTATATTAAAAACAAAGGAAGTCAAACCCAGAACTTCCTACTTCTATTACCACATTTCAGTATTACCTGCGCTACCTTCACCTCTGGTGTCAGTGTGGTAGAAACAGCATGCGAGGGTGTGCTAGTGCCCATCTCTTCCCAAGTCCATGGTCAGGGACATCATGTTGGTAGTTTGAGATCAGCCTGAGTGATGATCATAAGACACCATGAAAATCAGAGGACACTATAAACCAAGGCTTTTCCATTTTTTATGTTTGCCAGTGTGGGGGTGCTTTTTAGGGAGGGGGTTTCTTAAACATTTACCAGAACTCTCCTGCAGAATCCCAAATGTTAACAACATTGGAAAGGCCGGGGAGAGAGCAAGCACTCTCATTCACTGCTGATAGGAGGGTCCAGTATGATAGAAGCCCGTGAGTGGCAATTTGGCGACCTGTACCAAAATTAGAGGTTGACACTATGCCCAGCACTTCCTCTTCTGAGACTCTATCCTACAGCTCTGCCTACCTGTGTGTGAAATGAGGGGACTGTGTGCTTATCCAGCAGAGCCTGTAATAGCAAAAGACATGAGTCGCCAGGATCCTTCACAGGGGACTGGTGAAACCAGACCCAGTCCATCCTGACATCGGTCTCCTAGGCAGCTGTGACAGAGAATGTGGAGCTTTCAGGAGAATGGTAGGGAAAGACCTCTAAGGCACAGTGCTCGGAAAAAGCAAGGCAGGATGCTTCTTGTTATGTAAAAGGGAAAGAACACGAATGTATTTTTGCTTGTTTGTATTTGCATACAGGAACTGTAAAGGATAGAGTACTAATTAAAACTAGTTACTAGGTTCAGGAAGTGGTTATGGGGCTTATGGGATGGATGGGGGAGAAACTTGTTTCTGCATCCATTTTAACATAGTTTTACTTTTTAAACCATGTGAATATATTATCTATTCAAAAATGTTTTCATTAATAAGTCATCTTTTTGTGATGTGATTTATCATTATGGGATCCGAAAATACACTCACAGCTTTTCCACAGTATGTAAAATTTGGTATACTTTCTCTGTCAATAGAGAAAAAGAGAGAATTATGTTTTGATGTTGTGGTCCTTGACACAGATACGTTTACTAGAAAATTTAGATAAAAGCAAACATCAACGGTAAAATGATTAAAGTCTGTGTGTAAGATGTGTTCACTGTTGGTTTGCAATCCACAGGAATTACAGGATTTATTTCTTGATAGGGCCTGGAGGGATCGTCTATGACCGCACTCAGCTGCATTATGCTGTTTTCCTGCCCTAGAAGCTGAGACGCACCAGTGTGGCTTTCTGGTGAGTCAGGAAGCGGAGCGGTAAGGTTATAAAGCTGCAGACGTGCGGGCAGGTGGGGCAGAAATCCCAGCAGCTTTGCAGGTGGTGGCCGGAGCAGAGCTGGTTGCCGTCTTCAGTGTTCTGTGAGCTAGCTGGCACCGCCATGCCCAAGAGCCACAGGCTGCCCCCCACTCCAGGGCACGCCACCTGCCAATGTTGCACGCTGCTCGCCGGCCAGGCCCACACCTGGAGACATCAGTCAATGATGGAGGTCCCTCCTTTCATGGACATCAGTGTGACAGTGGCCTTTGCACATCCTGAGCAGAATGGCATCCCAGCCACGCAGAGGGAACTGTGTACCTCTCCAGTGGCCCCCACTGCCCCACAATGGAATTCATCTCCTTCCCTTGCCTGCCAAGGTCAGGTCCACAACTTCCCAGCTTCTCCATCACTGCCATAGCTATTTCTGTGCCATGAACATATCATGCTTCTTCCTGCCTCAGGGCCTTTGCACCTGCTCTTCCTGCTTCTCCAGGTCCTTCTCATGACTCAGGATTTAAGAGTCTGGGCTCTGGAATCAGACTATCTGCCTGTTTCTGTGCCTAAGAAAACCACAGGAGTGGACAAGCTTGTGGGACCTTGATGTTTCTGGAGTAAGCAGTGAACTCCCATCCCAAACTAAGGCTCAGTAGGCTCAGCATTTCCTCCTCAACAGACCTACAGAATGGGGGTGGGGGAAAAAGCACACGTTTTCCTGCCCCTCTGATTCTTCTTTGCCTTAGTAAGCAGCATTTTACTCTTTCTGTCCTCTCTAATTAGCTAAAGGTTGGTCTCTCCTCAAAGAACTAGCTTCTGCCTTATGAAATCCCAACCTGAGAGGAAGAGGGAGAGTCTTGGTCCAAGACACTCAGGAACTGCCAGGTTCTCTTCCAGCGACAGTAGCAAAGGCTCCAGGTGAGCTGTCCATCTGATTCTGTGGGACAGCCTGGGCTTGCCATCCAGCAGGACATCACACTGGCTGCAACTGGGTGGGCAGCTCACCTGTGCATTCGGGGGCGTGGGCTTACACGGCGCCTGGACTCCTAGTAGGGTGCTATGGATCTGGGGGGGAGGCATCAAGGATGGCAGGAGAACTTCTGGCATGTCTGGAGGGAGGAATTATTCTGTTTTCTTGCTGAAGAAATGGGTGGAATGTAAAAAACATCACCACCACTAGAACGAAGATGATATAATGAAGGTGAGATCTTCGCAGGTCCCAGCAGCCCCGTGAGGTCAGTGCCTCTAGGATTTACACACAGGGACATGACCATTGAAGTGTTTGTTTGTTTTTTTTAATTGATGCCAGTAGGTGATATACATGCAGATAATGAGGAGGGGTTTTTAAAAGTTTATGGTAAGAAAAAGGAATAGGAAGAAGGCAGGAGAGGAAGGGAAAGAAACAGTTGTGTTGCTTACAGACTACAGTCAGGGTTCAGTGACTGTGTGCAGGGACAACACTTATGAGGTTGTGACGCCCACTGGGAAGGATCCAGAAGGGGACTGTGGCTGGGGTGTGAAGTCACAAAGGCCACCTTTCCCAAAATGCCAAAGACTAGTTCCACTGCCTGTGACTTCCGGACTAGGGAACTAGCAGAACAAAGGGTGCGGTCCACTGAGGAAGACAAGGTCGGGGTGAGAAGGCAGAGATGAGTAACCAGCCTTGCTGGAAGTCAGGAATGCCAAGGCAGCTAAGGTACAGCCCAGCCAGGGCCACACAAGGGGGCCAGCCACAGGACTAGGAATTTCAGTATGAGATGGTGAGAACAGGGATCAGCTGTGCAGTGAACCGCAGGAGCACAGGGAGGTACCGAGCCCCGTGGGGGTTGTGTGTAGTGAGGATAGATGCCCTGGAGGAAGTGGCATTAAAGCCCCCAAGGATGCAGTAGACATGGGTGTGGAGCCTGGAGGGCAGGAACCTCAAAGGAGGCTCCCATTCTTCCATTTCCTCCCATTTGCTGGGTGAAAAGTGAGCTGTCCAGGCCTGGACAGCACTTTTCCAGATCATTCAGAAAGTTCAGACAGGTTTGACCTGAGTCCGAGCCTAAGGGAGGGCAGAGAGGCTGTTATTTCGTCCAGGTCAGCCTACACAGCCATCCACACCACCGACGTCCTCCTCCCAGCATGGCAGCTGCCAGACCCAGTGTTTATAAGGACTGACATCCACCAGCCGGGGGGGGGGGGGGGAACAAGGGCAGAGCCTGGAGTGCATGGCCAGAGGACTCATGGTAATTATACGACTGTGCAGAGACTCACCCTTTGCCCCAGGGAACGGGTCGCTGTTGGCCAAGGTCTTTGAACGGGACACCTGCTAAATAATACTGGAGCTCGTTCTTAGACTGCACTGCTCACTATCTAAACACAAAATCCTCTCTATCTATTATCGTAAGCTCCACGAACAACGGGCACGGACAACTGCTCTTCCTGTGCCATGCGTGAAACGATGCCCTGTGCGCGCACGGACCTCAGACGCTGTCTGAAGACGCGGCGGGGCTCCGGAGCCACCCCATTTCCTGCAGCCTGCTGCTGACTGCGTGCATAGCTGCTAAGATGAACCATGCTGCCAGGGAAGCCCGCATGGGCTTCGGGGAGGGAGGGGGGTGCTTGCGAAGGCAGCAGAGGGCACCCCGGGCAGCGTGTGGCCCCACCGGGGCTCCTTCGGAGGCACTGCACCCTGGGGCCTGCGCAGTGCAGGGTGGGCGTGCAGAGGTTGGATACGCAGGAAATAGAGACTCTTGACTGGGATTCCCTTGAATTCGGGGATTTTGTCCACAAGCTCTGATGTGTTTACAGAACACATTTATGTTTGCGCATAATATATAATAGCATATTTCATTATTCAGACAAGTATTTACTCCACCAGTATTGTTGCTATGATTGTGCAGCATTACACTTATTCTAGTACTTTCATTATAGAACACCAATCTCTCGCCCACAAATGTTTTCGGAGGCTCAAATGAAAAAACACATGTCCGTCCTGTACTTCATGACCGGCGCCTGGCACTTTGTCACACATTCTTGGTGATTAGTATTCTTAGCAACATCATTAGTTCTATTACTACAATTTAATAATTACTGGGTGGCTCAGGCGGTGAAGCAGCTGCCTTCAACTCAGGTCATGATCTTGGGGTCCTGGGATCGAGCCCCACGTCATGCTCCCTGCTCAGCAGTGAGTCCCCTTCTCCCTCTCCTTCTGCCCTCCCTCCTGCTTGTGATCACTCTCTCTCTCTCTCTATTAATATAAAAAATAAGATCTTAAAAAAAATAAATAATTATTTCTGAGATGAGTTGGCACATAAATTAGGAAAGCATGACCATTCTACTTCTTCAAAACCATTCTAAGTTTCAGAAACGTTTCCCTATAATCCAATTAGCCCTCTCCTCACACGCCCCGAATGTGTTCTGTCCACTTGTACATTCTGTGAGCACAGGGTCAGCCCGACCACCTCCCTCTGCTCACACCTCTGCTTACCCCAAGCTGCTGATAAGGACCCGGGCTTCTTTTCCTCACCTCCACCTCCAACCTGAAGGTGTCCACAGAAACCCTGGGGACCAAAGCAGCCGACAGGAGTGTGGTTGGAATACTCCAAGCATTCAAGTTCCCCCGGGGCTGTTGCAGGGTGAGGTCTGTTGAAATGTGGGCTGCCCACTGCTGGGATAGACACCGGCCGCTGGGGCTGCAGATTCCACATGAGGAAACCAGGCACAATGGCCAACATTTATGCATCTGTGGGCCAGGCACGGCTCTAAAGCACTTTACATGGATTAACCAGCTCAATGTGATGGGCACTATTTTTCCCATGTACAAATGCAGAAACAGAAGCACAGAGAAGTTAAGACACTTGCCCAGTATCACACAGCTTTTGAATGGTGGATGTCAGACTTGAACTGGTTTAGAGCCTCTAGCTCCAAATCTCTGCCCCATGCTGACCACAGGAATCAGGGGATTCCCACTTAGAATCACCACAGAGCCAGAAAGAGGGACAGGACTGGGGAGCCTGATGATGAGAGTTAGTGAGAATGGTACCCAGGATAGCCTGGGACTGTGTCCTTGGTCACCGTCCTGGTGCAGGCCATGCCTGGGCTGCCTGGTGACCCATGAGGACACAGAGGTGCAGGGAGGAGGAGCTCACAGGGAGCTTCTACGGAGCACAGGTCCTCCGGACTCCTACCCCCTGGAGGCGATCTCAGTGGATGGAGGAAACCCACCTGCCTTACTGTGGAAAGCAGACCACCTGAATGAGGGACCTCTGCCACCTAATGGTGGCATATTCTAAGTTGAGCAGAAGGGACAAAAATAAAAATCTACACTTGAACACCGACCCTGCAGTGCCATCCAGATTGGGGATCAGAGCGACTACCAGCTACTCTGAACTTGGAAGCCAGCTCAATAGATGGCCTCACAGCCATTACTGCGTCCATAGTTTGAAGGTGGCTTGCTGATTCCAGACTTCAGCCGGGTTTGCAAGTGACTGCCTGAGGACTGCTGGTCTGTTCACAGTCATGTAATCAGCAACTTGTGGAAATGACGAGATTGATAAAAACAATGTCCTCCTCAGGCGCCTGGGTGGCTCAGTCATTAGACATCCGCCTTCGGCTCAGGTCATGATCCCAGGGTCCTGGGATCGAGCCCGACATCGGGGTCCCTGCTCCGCGGGGAAGCCTGCTTCACCCTCTCCCACTCCCCCTGCTTGTGTTCCCTCTCTCGCTGTGTCTCTGTCAAATAAATAAATAAAATCTTTAAAGAAAAAAAAAAAAAACAATGTCCTCCTCTCACTCATCCGTCTTCCACTTCAGCCGCCTGAGGGTGACCGGCATGGGATCAGCAGGCTTGCTAACACCTGTAACACACGTCTCCTAAAGTTCAGGAGCTACCATCACTGTCCACAGTGGATGAAACACACTGTAAATAACCCTTTCCATTTTAATGATGACAGACTAAGAGCCCCTTTGTTTTTTAATTAAATTCGATTAATTAACATATAGTGTATTCTTCGTTTCAGAGGTAGAGGTCAGTGATTCATTAGTTGCATAGAACACCCAGTGCTCATTATATCTCATGCCCTCCTTAATGCCTGTCACCCAGTTACCCCATCCCTCCACCCCCCTCCCCTCCAGCAACCCTCAGTTTGTTTCCTATGATTAAGAGTCTCTTTCTCCCTCTCTGGTTTCGTTGTTTTATTTTTTCCTCTCTTCCCCTATGATCCTCTGTTTTGTTTCTTAAATTCCACATATCAGTGAGATCATATAATTGTCTTTCTCTGATTGACTTATTTTACTTAGCATAATACACTCTAGTTCCATCCGCATCGTTGCACATTTTTTTGATGGTTGAGTAGTATTCCACTGTGTGTTTATTTATATACCACATCATCCATTCATCTGTCGACGGACACCTGGTAAGAGCCCCTTTGTTTTCGAAGGCCAGTAACTTCCTCATAACAGATTCAGTGGTTTCCGAAGTCATGTGACCTTAGACCCAGCAGGACCACCTAAGGCACCCAAGCTGTTATTTTTGGGGTGACTGACGTGACTCACGATCAGGATCAGTTACGTAATTTTCAGGAGTCCGTGCACATGGAACTTAGGGTCCTTTGAGCAAAAAGCATGCAGAATTGCAAGATGGCAAGAGCAGAGTGCTGAACCAGGCATGGGCCTTTCTGAGTGCAGGACCCCGGCAACTGTGCAGGCTGTGCCCTGTGACTCCAGCCTGTCGCAAAGGGTCGGACAGGTGTCTTGCCTTTCTTCAAATGCTTCCATTGCCTGCTCATTCCCTCAGGAGGCATTCCTCTGGGGACTGCCCAGGCAGCTAAGCAGGCATATTGACAGATGGATGCAGCTGAGACCCATCCCTCCTGCTCTGGGTCTCCAAGAGGACACACAGGTGCCTGACTCCTGATCTCTTGACTTTGCTTGTTCTTGCAAATATAGAACCCTAAGTCCATGGACCTAGTACAGGCTCACCCCACAGCACAAACTGCCAGAAGGGTCTCCAGCGACTCCAACATTTCGATCAAATCAAACTCAGCAAGTTGTGGGTTAAATGTGTCATCCCCCTGCCTGCCTTTAACTGTTACATGGGTGCATTTTAAGGAAATACAATCTTTTCGGTATGTGATTAGTTTTTCCTCTACTAATAAAAATATTTCAAAGCGCTTGATCCATAAGAAGTCTTTTAGCACTGACAAAAGTTTAGGGTTCCTTTTCAGCTACGACTTAAGTCCCATCTAGAACACACATCCGGGGATGAGAGCTCCTGCTTTGCAATCAGATTCCTATGGTCAGGGAGTGCCCATTCTGTTCTTCCCAGTTGGCCATGGGAGTTCAGACCTTGACTGGAGGCAAGTCAAATGCACTCCTCGAAGCTGTTTTTTGAAAATACATCTGAATTCGATTTTCAGTGAGCGCCGCCCCTCCCCCAATCTATGTCTTCCCTGTGGGAGGCCACATGCTCCTTCGCATGAAGCTTCCATGGCTCAGAACACTTTTTCGAATTACATTTTGGCAAGTGCCTCAAAACTGTGGCCTCTCTCATCAGGATTCTAAATGGTGGCAAATTGTCCTCTGAAGGTAGATAAGCTTTCTGCAAACAGTCTAAGTTGTTTACAGTCAAAGTGTAAACCAAAGAGGGGCCAGGGACAAGATGCATCTCTACTCCCAGCCAGCTGGTGTTTTTGTGGGCCATCCTGGGCTTCTGGAGGAATGTGGGGAGGATGGTTCCCAATCGATTCTGGGCAGATCCCCTCAGGGCTTGGTTAGAATAAGTTTACATCACCCAGGGGGCTTCTCTGAAGAAAACAGCATTTGTTTTATTTTATACATTTGGGGGTGTTTGTAAGTATGTTCTAATTCCCTGAGTCTATAATAATATTTCAATTTAGCTTTCATATTCTTTGCAGAACAAGCTAAAGCTACTTAAAACTTTTTTTTTCTCGCAATAACACACACACACAAAAACAAAACAAAGAAACTTAAACTATAACAGACTAGGAGTCCATTTTTTTTTTAGGGCAAGTAACTTTCTCATAGCAAATTTGGTAATTTCTGAAGTCCCATGAGCTCTTTCTATGTCAGATCATATTTCTTCAGACCGATGCTGGCCATCTTATAAAGTCAAGAGCAACATTCTCACAGCTCTGGCACCTTTCCGTCTGGGGCTTAGGACATTCTCCTCCATTCCTTTAATCCGCCGTGGGTGGGCAGGCAGGGGTGTGGGGAAATTGCTCAAGAGGAAAAGAAGGATTATCCCAAAGCCAGCCCCAGAAACTTGGACTGAAGATGGTCTGGAAAGCACGAAATCTAAGGCCTGGGTTTTCTCTTTCCTTTGCAAGATGGTCTTATGTAAGCAAGATCTCACAGAGCTGTCTCTGACCCCGTCTGTCTTGTTCACAATAAAAGCCACAGGGGAAAGTGGGGAGCCCGGGAACCCCAGAGATCTCTGGGGAGAGTGAGGGAGGTAGCCCTGCACATCCAGCCTGCCTCGTTCCAGCCTGAGCCTGCCAGACGGCTTGACATGTGGCCCAGAATAAGAACAACAATCAGGACTTTTGCCAACTGACTAGGCCAAATGATGGGGACAGACATCAGCCCCTCATGTAATTTAATCACCAGGAACTTGCTGTAATCTGTCCTCTGCCCCATCTCACATGGTCTTGGCTGCCTTCTGCTCCCAGCCCCATGGCTGGCTGTTCTAAGGCCTCTGCCAGGTACAGGTGGAAGGCCTGGAAAAGAAGTTCAAGATCTGGGTGGCAAGGGGGAGCACTAACCCCAAAGTGGGCACAATCACTGGCTGGGGAGGCCACAAATGGTGGTGCGGGAGCATCATGTGCAGGCCACTTCTGAAGGGCACATTTCTCTCCTATCACAGGCATCATCAATTTGCATAAAGACATTTTTCTGGCAGGTGACAGGGAAGTGTCTTAGGAAAGGGGTGCCTTTTTCTAATGGGTGCAAAGACCCTGTAGAGGCTAGCAGCAGTTCTGGATTCAGCCACTGATCACCAGGTAGCGGAGAAGCAGAGAAGAAACGCACCACCTCCCGGGGCTAGGTAAGACTTGGAGAGGAAGGGAAATGTGAGCCGATCTGCTTTGCTCCTGTTATTGCCTCTGAGATAATAGTTTGGCAGGTATATTCATTAGAAATTAAGCTCAGCCTACAGTTAAGAGAGATCAAAAATAGTAGCAACTCAAAGAGAGGAGGGTTTATTCTCTCTCATGGAAGACAGAAAGTAGGCAGCCCGGGGTTAATACGGTAGCTCCAGGAGGTCCGCAGTGACTCACCAGCCCAAACCAACAGCCTTGCCAGGGGGGAACCAGAGCCTTCACAACACCTGACACCTACCACTGCGGGCCGCCTTATCCTCAACAGTTTATACGTATTTTCTCATCTTAGAGATGCCCCTGGGAGATGAGTGTGCCTCGGAAGAAATGGAGGCCCAGATGGCTCAGGGAATCTGGATTCACTAGAGAACACCTATAATCTCCCTCCATCTTTCCGCTCTACTGTCTGCAGCACATGACCTTATTCAGAGTCACCTGTGGTTCCAGCCATCCTACCCACATCCCAGAAAGGGGGAAAGAGGAGGGGCAAAATGGGAATTGTGGTGCCCAGCCTTAATCACCTCCCTTAAGGGACCGCCTCGGAATTCTCACACAGCGCTTCCTCTCGGGTCACATCCAGCTGCAAGGGCAGCTGAGAAGTGTAGTCTTCAAGGTGATGTGTGGCCAGAGTCACAGGACTCTGTCCCTGCCCAGGCCCTGCCAAGCACTAGCCTTTCTCCATTTCCCTCACGCATTAATTTGTCTCCCCTTTTCAGTGCCCACACGGACCACGACCAAATGATGTGGAGGAGATCCAGCACACAAAACACATCTAGGGAAGCCGTCCCACTTGGAAAAGTTGGGTCTCCTCTTTCCATGAGCCAGGCAAACTCTTGACCTAGGTAATCAGATCAGATGGGAACAAACAAACAAAAAAAGTAAGAAGAGATATTTACTGATCTGAGTGCTTCTACATGTGCCATTTTTTTTTTTTTAACTCCTCAAGACAGATCTGAGAGAGAAGCAATCACACCCATTCTGCATAAAGGACGCCAGAAGCTCCAAGACAGAAGCAAGCCTGCCCCAAGTCACAGTGGTGGGATTGGGATTAAAATATAAGGGCAATCCTGACTCCAAAACCTATCCTACAACTGGAGGTTAAAATAAATTCTTTTTTTTTTTTTAAGATTTTATTTATTTATTTGAGAGAGAGAATGAGTGAGAGAGAGAGCACATGAGAGGGGGGAGGGTCAGAGGGAGAAGCAGACTCCCCGCCGAGCAGGGAGCCCGATGCGGGACTCGATCCCGGGACTCCAGGATCATGACCTGAGCCGAAGGCAGTCGCTTAACCAACTGAGCCACCCAGGCGCCCGTTAAAATAAATTCTATCACAGTAACTGATAAGAATTTATTCTTTCATCTCGGTTGATAAAACCAGGTATTTTAAAGCCATTGCAAGAATTTTAAATAGTGTCTTAGTGCATGGAGCCACTGGCTAGCAGCATCGGAAACACGCATGTGACGATTTAGCCAGTCCATGACAAACACAGGGACGCGCAATGACTGTGTCTTTTCTCCTGAAGTCTGTCAGTTCTTCAAATTAAAGTGGGTATCTAAATGCCTTTATTGGGGCGCCTGGGTGGCTCAGTTGGTTAAGCCACTGCCTTCGGCTCAGGTCATGATCCTGGAGTCCCGGGATCGAGTCCCGCATCGGGTTCCCTGCTCGGCGGGGAGTCTGCTTCTCCCTCTGACCCTCCCCCCTCTCATGTGCTTTCTCTCTAATAAATAAATAAAATCTTTTAAAAAAAAATAAATAAATGCCTTTATTTTTTGTTTCACTGTCAATTCAGTGGCTTAAACATGAAGGAAATATTTACATGAAGTCATGAACAAAAGGGAAATGTTTGTTATTACTGTATTAAGGAAATTAGGTCCCTCGAGTGCTGGCTCACAAAATACTGACACTCACAAGAATTTCTTTTTTGTAGCATGGACCCACATTTACAAATTTTGTATGATCCCCTACTTTCTCACAGCCAGCCCCTTGCCTCCTTAGTCTGGGGATGTTAGGCCTGTTTACTAAGAAAACAGGGAAATGGAAGAAAGGCTTGTGAGAGGACACATGCTCTTCCCCAGGTTCCACAGCCAGCCCAGCTCCATCCTCCAGTCTCTAGGACCCCATCCTTTCCACCCAAAGGGGCACCCCCCGCTGAAGGATTCAGCAGTCAGGGGCCAGCAGCTTATCTTGCCATGAGCCCCGCTGCCCACACCCACAAACTCTGCATTCAGAACCTCCTTGTCCCGCCCTAGGGACTCAAACAGCATGGATCAGGGACAAGAGAACATGTCCTTCCCAAGATCACCAGGTCGAGGGCAGGGCCCTCTTCCTTCACCTTTCTGGAGTGCTGAGGCTTTCAACAAACCACACTGCCCTTCCTTCTACATGCGTCTTTCTCCCGCCGTCCCTCCTCCTTGCTGTCTTCCTCTGTATTCGCCTCCTGTCACCTGCTGCCAGGGAGCGACAGTACTGGTTCAGGCCAGGCCCTCCAAATTTCTCATCCCATACGTGCTCTCTAGGTGAATCCAGGTTCCTTGAGAGGCATCCCTGCCCCATGGAGTCCTATCTAGGACGAGATCATATGTATGAAATGTTTAGGACAATGGCAGCTCTGCAGGAATAGGTGCCAGGTGTTATCATGAAGGTGCAGGTTCCCAGCTGGAAAGAGTCTCACTTTGGGCAAGTTAAGTTTGAGATGTCTGGGAGACTTCCATTTGGAAGGGGTCCGTAGGAGATAGGCTTTCCCTAGAAGATGGGTCTAGGCTCTAGCAATCCTGGAATGAAGGCATGAATGGAAGGATAGCTAACCCTGATCGTGCACCTTGCACATGCCATCTCTCCCCCCTCATGCTCCCCCATCTCAGTTGAGAGCAGCACCATGCACCCGACTGGTCTGGTGAGAAACTAGGAGTTGTCCTTGAGTGCCCCCTTTCCCCCGCCTCCCACATTTTCTCCATCAACAGACCCTACTCACTTCCCTAGACCACGGCCACCACCTGGGTCCCAGCCACTCTCCCTCTTACCGCAACTGATGCAACAGTCTCCTCACTCAGCTCCCCACCTCCACTCCCAATCCCTCCAATCCATCCCCCTCCCACACAGCTTGTGAAGTCTGACCCACATCATGACATTGCTCTGCTTAAAATCCTCCCATGATGCCCCACTGGATGCAACACTAAACCTGAACTTGTTACTTTGGCTGGTTGACAAGGCCCTGCCCATCTCTCCACTCAACATGTGCTAGTTCTACCCGCTCAGCAGCTCCAGCCACACCAGGCTTCAGTGGTGCCTCAAGGCCTTTGCTCTGGCCGTTCTCTGTCTGTGCCCTTCCATTCTTCCCCACCTACGTCTCCCACGGCCCACTCGTTCTCACCCTGTAGCTTTCAACTTCTGTGTTGCCCTCTTCCCAGGGGGCCTCCCTCATCACTCTAGAGAAAGTAGATCCACCCCTCCCTCTTATGAACTGAATATTTGTGTTCCCCCAAATCTGTATGTTGAAGCCCCAACCACAAGGCGACTGTATTTGGAGACAGGGCCCTTAGGGAGGTTTTTAAGATTAAATGAGGCCATAAGGGTAGAACCCTGCCACAATAGGATTAATGTCCTTATAAGAAGAAACGTGAGAGCTCGCTTGTGCCCCACCACCACCATCATGAACAAACTGGAGGCCATGTGAGTTCATGGCCAGATGAGAGTCTCCCTCGAGCCATGAGAAGAGTCCTCAGAATGAAACCTACCTTGCCTGCACCTTGACCTTGGACTTCCAGCCTCCAGAGCTGTGAGAAATAAATGTCTATTGTTGACACCACCTGGTTTGTGGTATTTTGTTATGGCAGCACAATATGACTAAGACACCCCATTCTCATTTTCTGCCAATTGTTTACTTCCTTCGAGGAAGGAAGGCCCCATTTATAATTACTGTCACTGCCCATTTACAGAGTCTTTGCCTATTTCCTGCCACTGGAATGTAGCTCTGCCCCAGGCATACCATGTGGCCTGGCATAGAATAAGTAGCCACAGAATCAAAGAATCCATCAAAAATGATATACTTCTAGCCAAGGAGAGAAGGAAAGGAATCATTCCCCTACAACTAGACAGGGCATCCCTAACAATGGAATCACTATTCCCCAGGATGGACTCCGTATTCACCACAGTCTAAATTACAAATATTTATCTAGTTCTTAGTTAATACCCCACCTTGCCCCAAAATGAATTTAAGTCAGCTATCAAAACACAGAAAATACAATGGAATGAACAGGGAGGGAAGAAATGATAAGAAAAGACGAAGTCACTTAGCTGACACCATGTACACTGTGGACACTTGGAAGCCAGGTCACACTCTAGCTCCATGCGCCCCAGCAGCCATCGTGAAGAAAGCCCAGGCAGCATCGCGATTCAGACTGTCCACCGGACACAAAGAAGGCGTTGTTTGGAAGAAGCAGCTCTTACTAGTGCTGACCAATGGTGGAATCCCCACCCGCCATCAGCATCCTTAGCATCCTTCCCACAGTGGATGAGTCATGAACAACATCCTTGAGGAAAGCACCAGAAAGGCTTTTGAGCAGCTCTTCCTTCCAAGCTGCTTCAAGGCCAGCACACACTGCCTCACAGCCCAGTGCTGGGCAAGCCTTTCTAAGGGTAGCAATACAGTGAGGTCCATAACGTGCTCTGTGCACCTATAATTTTCTGTGTATCTTGTACTCATAGTGTAAAATGCCCCTTGCTAAACTCAGTGATTGGAGCATGATGCTGCTAATGACACACTGCTGAAGAGTGTCATGAATGGAAGATAAGAGCAGGATCACTTAGAGGCAGTGAAAAGCTTGGGATGGCCACCGGAGCCACTGCGAAAGCAAGCAGCCCAAGTTCAGTGCAGCCTTTGATGGCTGGCTCCCGTCAGCCCGGAAATGGGCCCTTTTCTTCCCTCTGCCCATTGTTGCCAATAAGATGAACGACCACCTTCCCTAGCTCTACCACTGAGTACTGCAGGTCTTTACAAAGCCAACCCTTGTTGTTATCAATGGCTCAGAAAGTGAGACCTGCATGTGAGTGATTCCAGCTCAGGGGACGGATGCGCAGCAGGTACACCTGTGGACGTTGCCGTGGGCCAGGCATCACGGGAGCTGGGGCCGTCTGCAGACTATCAGACTCCTCCACACACACACACACACACCCACAGTCCTGCCCTGAAGATGGTCTCCTCCCCGAGAGCATACCTAACAGGCTGTGATGACAATTAGGATTCCTCTTAAGCATCTCAAACACATTCTCTACTTGAATAGCCTGGACTTTTAATAGTCTGGACCAAACCCAGGAAGAACTTGTGCTCTGCAAACAGCTGGCTGTCTTGGATCTTATTTTGCCCTTGGTTGCTTTCCCGATGTGTATTTTCTGTCCTCCTGGGGCGTTCCTCTGCTGGCTCTGCAGTCCTGAACATCCACTGTGTACTTGGCACTGCCCCTCCTGCCTGGCACTCCAGGCACACACCGGGAAGGGGCAGCCTGCAGCAATGGTCAGCAAGCGTCACGCAGAGGTCCTCTGTGTCTGTCCCCCACGCTTACCCAGATATGAGGAGTTTAGATGGGCCCTAAAGGAAGCAGTGAGCTAGGCTGACCCACCCAATGGTGTTCACAGCCAGACAGACATGGAAACAGACAGAAATACTACAGATTTTCTTTGGGCTATTTCTATTTTATTTCAGACTTCCCTAACTTCACAAATCACATGATCTACCCCTTCTCTGCATTTCCTATACATTTAATCCCAACTGCAATCAAGCTTCTAACCTAGAAACTGGAAAACTATTCTGCCAGGCAAGAGAAGTCTCTTTATTTCTCTGAGATTCTAATATTGCCCATTTGTCCTTTCCTGTCATTCCCTGACTTACTATGCTCACTACTTCCCTTCTTCTCATAAATCTTTTCTCCGAGTCCCTTGAGTGCTTGGCCTGCTTGATAGTTTTTCATTCCCTTCCCAAGAAACACAATCCAAATCAGATAGAAGAGCAAGACAAGAGCAGGGTTCCTGGAGCCTGACTGCTGGGTTCATAATTCTGATTCTGCTACTTATCAGCTGTGAAACCTTGGGTGTGTTACTCAAGTTCTCTGTGCCTCAGTTCCCTCACATGTAAAATTGAGGCTCATAACAGTACCTCAATCAGAGGTTATGGGATGAATTAATGTGTCAATACATGTAAAGGTCTTAAAACCATGTAGTATGAACTAAAAGCCATAAAAGTGTTTGCTAATATCATCAAACTATGCCACCAAATATGAGGTTACAAGAGGGAGCCAGACCAGATTGTTGTCCTCAAGCAGCCCATCCTCAAATGAAAGAGGCTGACAAGGAAAGAAACAACTTTAATGCAATTTAGAAATAAAGAGGAAGTCGAGTGAAAAGCCACATGCTGTGGAAACACACAGGCTGGAGCAGCCAAGTCTACAGGAGAATCTGGGAATGCCCCGTGGCGGCCCAGCACAAGGGCATGAGGAGAAGTCTGTTGAAGTTGGGGTGTCTTAGTTATCCATTGCTGCTTAATAATTTAATCCAAAACTTAGAGATTCAGCAATGACAAACACTGAGTATCTCATAAAATTGAGGTGGATCAGGAATTCAGGAGGCTTAGCTGCATGTTTCTGGCTCAGGGCGTCTCCTGAGATCGCAGGCAGCTTTTGCAGGAGCTGCAGTCATCTGGGGAGAACCCACTTCCAACACACTTCATGCACACCACTGGCAAGTGAATGCTGGCTGTCGGCAGGAGGCCTCAGTCCTTCACGGGTGGCCCTCTCTATAAGGGGCTGCTGGAGCATCCCCACAAGGTTGTGGCCAGCTTTCCCCAGAGCGAATCATCCACGCCATCCAGAGAATGGCAGAAGGGGTAATGTCTTGTATGACCTGGCCTCAGGAGTCATGCTGTCTTTTTCACAATATCAGTTATACAAGTCAGCCTGCAGGAGGGAATCCCTGGGGGCCATCTGGAGGCTGGCTGTCACCATGGTGAAGGGCAAAGCAGAGGGCTGTGCGATGCTATGCTTGGGAAAGGGTAGATGGGGATCCAGGTGAGACCCTGGGCCACGGGGCCTGTGGTGACCCCATCAGACTATGGCTTTGGCATGAGGGAAAATTATACACTGTCTTAAGCAGATTAAGCTATTACTAAATATTGTGAGGTGACAGAAGAAGAAGGAAAATCATTATTATTATTATTATTATTATTATTATTATTATTGGCATTTTTCTCCAGGCTCTGGGAAACTAGCCCCTCTGTACTAGAACCACCTTCCCTGCACTGTGTAAAGCTATGAATCCTTTTTACCAGCTCTCTGGATTTTCACTAATTGGGTCTCCTCTACCTTGAATCTGGGCTTGTGGCAGAAACAGAAATACTCACCGAATGTTTCACTTAGTTATCCGGCAATTCAGTGGGTTCCTCTGCATTTCCCAGCTTCCTTGTAGTAAGACAGGGTCATGGCGAGGAGTCTGGCAGAACCATGAGTGGCAGTGACACATACAGAAGCAGCTCAAGTGTCTTCTGTCTCATGTTCCAGATTGTTCAGCCTAAAGAACGAGGTGCTCCTACCAGCCTTGGTCCCTGAGTGACTGTGTGGAGCAGCGCATCCCTCTCGTTGGACAGACAGCATTCATAATCAGCCAACCTTTGTTGTTAAGCTATTGAGATTATGGGAAATTTTGTTACTGCAGCAAAACTTAGTCTATCCTGACTAATACTGGAACCCAAGAGGGAATAAACCTTCTTTGGCAATTTCAGGGCTCACAAGTATATGCTGTCGGAGATCATGCAGGTGTATGTGAGGGAGTGAAAAGGCACACACCTTTGGGGACGTGTGACCATTTCCCCTGTTATAATTAGAAGCTGAACAGATTAGAAGTGACTATCAGTGGGCAAGGAAGATGCAAAGAGGCAATGAATAGAGACAATGTTCGATTGAGAACTAACCACAACTCAATTCTATCACCAAAGACACCTTGAATTTATCCACTCCTCTCTGTGTCCATGGCCACCTTCTGAGTCCAGGCCCCCTGATCTCCTATCTGGTCTACTGCTATAGCCCCGACTGGTCTCACGACTTCTGTCACACCCTCCTCCCACTCCTGCTCTCTTCCCCACACAGAAGCCAGAGCAACATCCTTAAAACACAAATCTGTTCACATCACTCTCCTGCTGAAATCCTTTGTTGGATACCCAATGTCCTTGGACGTGGCCCCTGCCTTTCTCAGCAGCCTTGGACTACACCCCTCTAGCCTCCCATACTATGCCCCACCCACCTCAGTTTCTCCTACAATGCTAAGCCCCTTTGTCCCCCGAGACCATCGCAGGCACTGCGGGCTCTGCCTGAGACTCCCTCTCCTCCCTGTACCTCCCAGAGTATCCTTCAGACATCAAGTACTATTATCTCAAGAAAGCTCTCCCTGACTGTCACCCCTACCCCATCTAACTAGGTCAGTCACCTAGCACAAAGCTCCCTAGACCCATCTTAGTCACTACAATTAGATACCAGTTAAAACTGAATAGCCAATGGATAGCTTGCACTTTCCAGGCTCACCCAGCCCCTACACCTGGAAAGAGGTTGTTCCAAGAAGGGGCAGAGTGCTATGGCAACTAGCGTTGAGAGCACATTAGTCCTCCAACACACACACACACACACACACACACACACACACACACACGTTCCTGCACAAAGAGAACAGACAGACCTCCACATTAAGTAGAATTTGGCTGTGAAGGCCATCTCCATCCCTCTCCCGGGTCCTCTCAAACTAAGTGTCAGAGAGCAAGGCTTCAAGCCTGGGTAGAGGTTGGGGGCACAGTGCACCCACTGACAGCAGGACAGCACATGTCCCAGCACTCCCCTTTTAGTCAGGGAATCCTCCCTCCCCTGCCCCACCTGCCCCTGCAGCTTCAAGTGGTCACAGCCGAGACGGGAACGATGCAGACAGTCCTGGGAGAGCCCTGAACTTCAGAGCACTCTGGCATTGAGCTCAAGTCTGGGACTCATTTTCCACAGGCACACTTTATCATTCCCTGGCGGGAGCCAGGTTTCCATGCTCATAATTCCCAAGGAAGGAGCAACGTGCCCGGATCCTAACTACACAATGTGCCTTCATCTTTTTCCTATAAAACAACTCCAAGTACCTGAGTTATGCATTTTATCAGAAACAATGTGCTGGGTGATTTTTAAATATTACCTCCAAAATGCATGTATATGTTGCCAAGAAACCATCAACTGTAAATTACCTCCTATTCCAAGGGCCACGACATGGTTACTGTCACCATGCAAGTCATTCACATAAAATTCAAAATGTCTCACACTTTATCTTTAAATTTTACAAAATTTATTGATCTTTACGGCCATGAAAGGCAAGAAGAAATATATTTTAAGTTCATGTCTTTTATTACTGACCCAACTGACCATGTGAAATGGCTCAGATTTATCATCACGTCCAGTTGCCAGCATTTATGGCAACTTTTAAACATGTCATTCTACCTTTGACTTCTCGAGGTTCAGGCACTTTGGGAATTTACTGAGTAACTCTGATTTCAGGACCAGAACAAATAAATGGTTTAATTACTTTTGCAGCTCATTGGAAAGGAAGTTTGAAATTCACTGGAGAAGATTGTTAACGAGGGCCACAGACACCTGGGGAAGGAGCAGCCACTCCCCAAATTGATGTCTCTTTCTATATGGAAATAAAAGGAGGGGTGCCCTCTGCCAAGTAGATTCCCATGTTCCCCAGTGGGCACCTCTGCTCCACCAGGGAGCTTTAAGACAATAGTATTCAATTGCCCCTCCATTTGCCAAAGTAAAAGTTATTACTGACAAAATGGAAAAGGAAGTTTTGGTGTCCTTAAAGATGTCCTTAGTGGGGCGCCTGGGTAGCTCAGTTGGTTAAGCATCTGCCTTCAGCTCAGGTCATGATCCCAGGGTCCTGGGATCGAGTCCCGCATCGGGCTCCCTGCTCAGCAGGGAACCTGCTTCTCTCTCTTCTCCCCACTTGTGCTCGCTCTTGCTATCTCTGTCTCTCTCAAATAAATAAATAAAATCTTTAAAAAAAAAGATGTCCTTAGTGCTGTTTATCATTGAGTATAAACAAAACAGTCATCTCTGTGCATAGAGTTCAGCCCCTATTCATTACAAAAGCAAGAAATGAGTTTTTAAATAACAACATTTATGGAAAAAGAACAAGCACCTACAGGTAACAAACTCAGTATGTTCTAATGTGATCCATGTCAAAAAAAATTTTTTAAAGATTTAATTATTTACTTGACAGAGAGAGAGCACAAGCACGGGGAGCAGCAGGCAGAGGGAGAGGGAGAAGCAGGCTCCTCGCTGAGCGGGGAGCCCAATGCAGGACTCCATCCCAGGACCCTGGGATCATGACCCCAGCTGAAGGCAGACGCTTAACCAAATGAGCCACCCAGGCGCCTAGTCCATGTCAAATTTGGTTAAGGATGCAGAGGCTCAGTGGGGTCACCCTTTGCCCTTCACTCCTTCAAGCCTGCGTGGCCAGCCAGCCCAAGTCCTGGGTTATGCTTTGTGAGTTTCTCCTTCCTCTCTCCCATCTCTTGGCTCAAGTTTAAGCCACTTGGTCTTTGGTGTTTTGTGACAGCAGTCCAAGCAGACTAAGACAGACGCTTTACTTTTCTGCTCCCCGAGAGCTGGGTCTCCTGGGAAAGAGCAGAACCTATGAAGGCTGGGGTTTGAATCTGGCCACTCCACTCATGACTGGCTGTCGAGTCAAAAGCATACTCTGCCACCCAACTGACCTCCCTTAAACTTGGTCTAGGCTCAAATACCTTGTAGGCTACTCACAGCTGGGACCCAGAAGACAAAAGTGTAACCCTGCCTGTCTACAAAGGCAGAAACCATCTCTGTCTATGGACGTCTCCAGTCTTACACCCCATCATGAGATTTCTGCTCCCAGCACCCAGTGAACCCAAACACACAGCTGTCTCCAGACTTTGCTTATGACAGCCCCACAACCAGAATGCCTTCCAGGCCTTTCTAAAATCTCCCCACCTGTCAAGAAGTGGAGGAACCCCCAGCCCTCGCCGATGGGATGGCCTTTGCCCCTCTCAACCACGCCTGAGGTAGGATCCAAGGCAGCCCTGCAGTGCTCTGGGCACCCAGCCTCCCCCTGCTCCATCCTCTGGAACTCGTGTGGGACACTCAGCCTCATACTGTATGTAAACGTTCTGTGCATGGCGTCTCCCCTCACAAGCCTGTGCACCTGAGGGCAGGTACCGTGTCCCAGGCGTAATTATCCTCAGTAGGAGCTAGCCCAATGCTTACAAAGGGTAGGTACTCAATAGGCCGGTTTTGAACAGAACCAAACTTACCCACAAAAATAAAATATCCAGGCTATAAGTCAGGGGGGAAAATGATGCAAACTTATCTACTTCATAGGCTTCTGTGGAAAGGTTATACATGTTAATGTTTTTAGAGTCACTATAGTGCTCACCTTCACTGAAGGTCTGGTGACGGACTGCCAAGGAGGAAATGTCTGGCAACATCGTGGAAGAGGTGTCACATGTCTAGAAGTGAGTGCTCCCTCCCTTCTGCCTCTGATATCTTTTGCGTCCCCCCTTCCCTTAACGCGTGCTTGTGTAAGAGGCGGTGGGCTTCCTGTCTGCAGGACCCCAGCAACGGGGACACATCTCTGAGGTCCCAGGACCTTCCGGCACATCGAACGAGGAAGTGCTTGAGGAAGGCACGCAGGGGGCTGGCTTTCTCCAATTGGAGGGAAGCTAGCTTAATTCTGTGGCCTTAGGAGAATTCATACGTATTTGGATTTCTAAACCCACTGAAGAGAGGCTGGAAAGTACCCTGTCTCTTCTAGGCACAGCTGGTTTGTCCCTGCTCTGACTCGACAGCCAGTCATGAGTGGCCAGATTCAAACCCCAGCCTTCACAGGTTCTGCTCCTTCCCAAGAGGCCCAGCTCTTGGGGAGCAGAAAAGTAAAGCATCTGTCTTAGTCTGCTTGGGCTGCTGTCACAAAACACCACAGACCAAGTGGCTTAAACCACAGACATTTATTTCCCACGATTCTGGAGGCTGGAAGTCCAAGATCAAGGTACCGGCAGGTGCGGTGTCTGGTGAGAGCTCTCTTCCTGGCTTGCAGATGGCCACTTTCTCACTGGGTCCTTACATGGTGAGAGAGGGCTCTGGGCTCTTCCTCTTCTTATAAGAGGCCACACCCACATGACCTCATCTAAACCTAATTACCTCCCAGTGGCCCCATTTCCAAGTATCATCACATGGCGGGTTGGGCTTCCACAGAAGGATTTTGCAGGGACAAACACATTCAGACCTCAACCGCCTTCTCTGACCCTGTGCTTCCCCTTCATCTACCAGCAGGGCCTACGGCAGAGACACACGTCACAGAGCAAGCTGAGGGGCCAGAAGGACGTCTCCACTTTGATCTGTGAGGGGACAGCAAGCCGGAGAACACACTCCATGGCCTCCCACCTGCCCGCAGAGGCTCCTGGCAACTGGGCACCAGGAGCCCAGACCAAAGCACTCCTCGGCATAAATGGCAGCAGTCTATGTGCCAGGAAGCACACAAAAAGAGAAGGAAGAAAGCCATGAAAGACTATTAAAAACAAATTCTTCATAACGCTGCTTCCAGAAGTTCATGACTGAGATGATCACTTGCCAAGTGTCCTCAGACAGCCCAGAACTGCTTCTTTAAATGTGAGATGCTCATATATGGGAAAGGGCCACCTGATGCCCCTCCTCCAGATGAGCGACCGTTCTGGAGAGCAAACTTTCAGATCACCCCCTGCATTAGTGTGCAAGGGCCGCCATAACTAAGTACAGAGACGGCTGGCTTCAACAATGGAAATAAATGTATTATCTCCCAGCTCTGGGGGCTAGGAGCCCGGGATCCAGGTACCTTCTGAGGGCTGTGAGGGGGATCTGTCCGGACCCCTCCCCTCACTCGTGGGGCTTTGCTGGAAATCTGTGGCGTTCCGTGGCTATAGATGCATCTCCCGATCTCCTCCTTTACGTTCACAGGACATTCTCCCTGTGTGCACGTGAATGTGTGTGTGTGAATGTGTGTGTCCACATTCTCCCTTTTTATAAGGATACCAGTCATACTGGATTAGGACTCACCCTAATGACTTCGTCTTAACTTCACTGTCTGCAAAGTCCTTATTTCCATACAAGATCACATTCTCAGGTACGAGGGCTTAGGACGTCGTCAACATCTTTTGGGTTTAACCCACAACACCTCTTAAATGGAATCCATATCACCACTCAAACATAAAACATTTACATGGATATAGCATCAGTGAACTGGATAAGAGCCACAGATAAAGATGGATGATGAGGGCTCCTCACATCTGGGCACAAGGGGGAAGAGGGTGTGAACAACAGCTGAAGGGCACTGATGAGCAAGGACTACGGTATGAGATCCCACCTTGGTCTTCAACCACGTAAATGCCCCACCCCACCCCACCCCATCCTGCCCAAGTGCTCAGTCAGCAGCTTGGAGGCTCAGAACAAAGCCAGACTGCTGGAGCGGGGGAGGGGGGGGGAATCTCCTAACATAACTCAGCCCCCGATGTGTATGCTCTTTAATTAATCTGCCCTGAGAAAGCAAGTCTTTTCCTAAAAGAATAAAAGGTTCAAAAATAACTTCATATTAATACATGTCAAAGACGGCAAGGTTTCTCATTTGTTCTTTCCTCCATTTTTAAAAACTACAAGACCCTCTTAAAAGCACAGATTTTCGCATGGCTACCCCACCCCCTTGAGATCACCCCACTAATTGTCATTAAGCCTGTGGGATGCCAGATATTTCATATGGACCTCACATAATTACACCAGCTGCTAAGGGGTAAGGCTCTCCCAATGTTAAGGTTATCGGACAAGTGTGGATTGGTCCATGAGTTGTCATGAGATGCTCTTCATTCTCATGGAAAAGTTTAATTCATTCATTCATTCATTCATTCATTCACTTGATTGGTATTTACTCAGAATATATACAATGTATATTCTTTTATAGGACTTTTTTTTTAATTTAATTTAATTAATTTATTTATTTTTAAGATTTTATTTATTTATTTGCGAGAGAGAATGAGATAGAGAGAGCATGAGAGTGGGGAGGGTCAGGGGGAGAAGCAGACTCCCTGCTCAGCAGGGAGCCCGATGTGGGACTCGATCCCAGGACTCCAGGATCATGACCTGAGCCGAAGGCAGTCGCTTAACCAACTGAGCCACCCAGGCGCCCTATAGGACTGTTTTAACAGAGTACTACAACCTGGGAGACTTAAACAACAAAATTTATTGCCTCACAGTTCTGCAGGCCAATAGTGCAAGATCAAGGTGTTGGCAGGGTTGGTTTCTTCTGAGGGCCGTGTGGGACAATCTGTTTTCCATGCCTCCACCCCAGCTTCCAGTGATCTGCTTGCCCTCTGTGGTATTCCTTGGTATGCAGAAGGCTCTCCTCAGTCTCCGCCTTCATCTTCACATAATGTTCTCCTGATGTACATGTCTATTTCCAGATTTCCCCTCTTCAGAAGGACCAGTCACCCTGGGTTAGGGACCCACCCTACTTCCAGTATGATCTCTATCTTAACTAATTACATCTGCAACCACCTTATTTCTAAATAAGGTCACAATCTGATGTACTACGATTTAGGATATCAACATAAAGATTTTGGGGGGACACAATTCAACCCATAATACTATGTGTCTGGCACCACATTAGCCCTGGAGATTGAGAAATCAATAAGAGCTGGCCCTGGGAATGAAGCAGCTCACCCATCAGGATACCAAAGGCCATGTTCCTCTCTGCTCTCACAGCTGTGACCCCATCAAAATACACGTCAGGCCAGCGCAAGTCCAGATGCCCAGGACCTAAAGGATCTACCGATGCACACTGGGATAACACCTTTTTCAACAGGCAAACGGGTAGGGTTAAGGGAGATTTTCATATTCTGAGGGTCTAAAATTTTAGGCAGTGTATCTAAGAGGTGTGTAAGTCATAGATTGCAACAGCACGGACGAAGGACACACTCAGGGGACCCAGTCTCTCTACTACAGTGAGGGAGATGCTCTAACGGAGGAGGGAACCCAGGTAGAGAATGGCTTCCCCTGCTGGCGGTGGGGAGGACAGCTGGGTGAAGCTGCGGGGACTGCGCTGGAGTGGGTCCCTGAAGAAGAGGCAGGAGTGTACCAGGAGGGACGGGATGGGGACACGTCGGGCAGAAGGAGCGGCTGAGCAGACACACTGCGAACAGCAGGACCTGGGTATGTTTCCGAGAACCTCAATTCCGCACATTGTTCAGATGGTTTCTTGTCACCGAGCTGGTGTATGTGGGAAGTGAAAGTGTAAAATACGGTGGTTTCAGAAATCGGGTGTTATTTTGGGTGCACCTAAAAAGTTTGATAGCCTGGCAGATCACTTTACAAGTTAAAAAGAATTTTAAGTAAAATAGTGTAACTAAGTTTCTTAACTTCTGATCGTTTCAAAGAGACCCCAGGAGCACTGAAATGTAAGTTTATTTTTACTCATATGCTTTTAAATTCTCTTCCATCTAAATGACCAAAATTAAAACACACACACACACACACACACACAGTCTAAAATTTATTCTGTGTGGTGTTAAAAGGAAAAAACCTCTCTTCATCCTCCTTTCTCTATTCCTCTTATGTAGATTTGGTGGGATTTCTTGAAGGGTCAACAGGGCTCTTCTGTTCCCAAGGTCTTCTCCTGGGTCATGTAACAGGGTCATTCCGTGTTCCCTGCTTCAGCCAGACGTGACTTAGCAGAGGAAATGGAAGTCTTTACCTTCATCTTTGAGTGCAAAGCTCAGGTCCTGGGATAAGACCAGAGTTCAGGAGGAATGTGTGACCTAACAAAGGAAGTCTCTGGCTTCAGCTGCACAGTGCTCTCCTCAGCAGAGTGGAGGGTCCTGGGAAGGGCCTGTGCCCCAAAGTGTGTGCCATCCTCACTTTGCCCTTTTGGTGATCAATAAGCAGAAGGATAATCTCAGACCCCAAGCTAAAGCCCACAGTGGGGCAAAACCCTAAATTCCTCAGGACAGGCAGGCAGAATAAACACCTATTTAATGGTTCAGAATTAGCGAGCCAGACCCAACTTCACCTGACTTCTTCCTAAGGATGGGTAGGAGCTCCTGAGAGCTTCCTGGGCCCAGAGAGAGCAGGCTTGAAGCAAAGTCAGACCAAGTAAGAACAAGAGACAACAGCAGGGACCAGCAGGGCCCGATGACCAAGAACTGGCAGGAAAGCTTCTAACAAACTCAAGTGGCAAGACACTGGCGCCAGGACCAAGTGGCCAGCCAAGCCCGTAGCACTGAGCACATCCTCAGGAAAGGCAGAGGATGCCAGCTGACCAAGAGTAAGCTTCCTCTGCCTGTGCAGAACGGGAGCCTGAGAAATTAAATTATGTTAAAGAAAAACCAGCGTGCATTTCTTGCACATTGACTCCTGGGCCTGAGACTGATGCCCATCCCCAGGACATGGGCCTTGTTGAGTTGTCATAGCTTCTCCTTAGTCATCCACGTAAAGGGAAGAGCATGGTAGGTAACTCAGCGTACCTTTAACTGAACAGTCAAGGAAGAGGTGGAAGGGAAGAAGGAGAGGCAAGTTTTGAAGGCAAAGCAGATAAAAGCAGTAAACAAAGACCAGCTGTGGGAGCCGTCCCACTGTCTTGTCCCATGACAGCTCCTGAGGGTCACGATGCTGGGCCTCCCTAGGTAACCACTGCTTCCCCCTCCACTCAACACTGTGTGGTCTGCAATCAAAGTGAGCGCTGCAAGGCCAAGGGCTCGGGTGCATCTAGGCGTTTAACAGAGCGCCAGACAATGCCTTGTTGGGAAGGACAGCACTGGCCTTATTGAGTGGGGTGACTGAAAAGCTCGAGGAACACAAGAAGTATGAGTCCCACCAAAGCTCCTGCATGCCTTGGGGCTGCCCCTTCCCCCCGGGAATCCAGTCTGGCCTTTTGGCATGAGTGCACATTATCCCATCACAAAGGAGTTGCCTCCATACCAGAGTGACCAGATGGAGAGGAGGCTTCCTGATAGCCATTCCCCACAACAGCCAGAGGGAGTGCCAGTCTCACAGCCCACTGCTCCCTCCAACCCAGGCCCACCCCACCTGTATCAGACACCTTCTAGATGACTCTGAGGAGAAGGCCAAAGAGGCCATCAAAGCCTCAGCCTCCTTAAACCTTCAACCCAGCCCTGAACTTCCAACAACTCAGCCTTCTTGCAGGCAGAAAAAGCAAACCCCATTTCTTGTAAAACTCTGCCTTTTGGGTTTTCCTTGATTTGCAGCCTACCCAAACCCTTAGTACTCTGGTCTGTAGGTGGGGTATGTGGACAGGACTTTGAAGACCCCCCACCCCCCTCTCCAGCCGCCAGCTCCCAGCACACAGGTTCTTCATGTGACAATACAGAGGGCACCCAGCATTATGAAACCAGAGCCACATGGACCTGCTGTCAGAGGAGGCGGCTCAGGAAAGGCCTGTGTGTGAGGCCACAGACCAACACAGTCAGTCCACCCCTCCTGAATTCCATTTCCTGATCCACACCCTTGACCCAAGTCATCAACTTACCATGTGCCCCAGTTTAATAGAACCCCAACAACGTTCCTTATTTAGGAGACAATATGCACGCTCGTTCCATGGAAGGTCTTGGGTCTCCAGGGCTCTAAATTTCTTGCACCTTCTTAATTATAACATGTATGATCAAGAGAACTAGTATTGCCAAGAAATTGTTTCTAAATTGAAGCTCCAACAAATCCAGGTTACATGGGGTAGCTCTTTTCCAATAAGCCTCAACAAGACCTGTTTCAACATGGGGTGCCAGGAATCAACATCATCACAATGTCGACCAGAACACAAACACCTGCAAAAATGCAGAACCCCTCCTGCTGATGCCTATCATCATCCCACAGGAGGAGGAAATAGAAGGTGGAAAAATCTATTCTATTCTAATCTAATCTATTCTAGAAGAGGAAAAAGTAATTCCCTGGACAAGAGTACGGCCTAGTAAGCAGAACGAAGAAATGCTGTGTTTACCAATTTTAGGAAATCACTTTAGTTGCCACATTTCTAAGGAATGTCAATGTCCACATACAGGCTGATCCCTGAGTGATCAGCAACACGCTTGGCCCCACATGGAAGGGCAAGAACATGGGCTGTGCCCAGAACACACTCAACTTTAGCTCCTTGTGTTAGCAGGTCACAGAGAGAGGATGCCTTCTGGCCCTCCCTAAAGTTTTCAGGACATGCTACAGACTCTAACAGAGACTGAAGTTAGATGTCTGTCAGAATGATCAGTGCAAGCTTTACAAAGCACTGCTAAGGGGAGCTCTTGCTGCCCAGGCGTATGACCCTTCAGGCAGAGGGCCCTAAAATCTATGGGTCTTTCATACTGGCCTGCCTCCCTCAATTCTGGACTTTTCCACTGTACCGGTTACAAATCATCCAAAATTCACCTGCATGGGAACCCGAGCATGGATCCCTCTCTCACTGTGAGACCCCATGCAGCTTTCAAGGCATCCCCCAAACAGAACCAACACCGCAAATGATAAATTAATAAGAAATGGAAATTTAGGCGAAGAATATGGGGAATCAAGAGAAAGGGTCCACCACATACCCTCCAGTGAAAAAGCATGAGCCAATGCAGTATCAGGTTGGGGTGGGCGGTGGAAATCTGTGCTGTGGGACCAGCTGTTCTGGTGTGTTCGACAGCCACTAGAATTGTAAAAGGGACACATATACACCAGAAAGAGGAGAGGGCCAACAGGAGGAGAGTTTTGAAAAGACATTCATTCAGGGTGCCTGGATGGCTCAGTTGGTTAAGCGACTGCCTTCGGCTCAGGTCATGATCCTGGAGTCCCAGGATCGAGTCCCGCATCAGGCTCCCTGCTCAGCAGGGAGTCTGCTTCTCCCTCTGACCCTCCCCCCTCTCATGTGCTCTCTCTCTCATTCTCTCTCTCAAATAAATAAAATCTTTAAAAAAAAAAAAAAGACATTCATTCTGCCGCTCCCCATTTGGCCACGACACCAAAGTCTCCTGCCAAATAATTTGGCTCACAAGCATTCATCATGGGAGAAGCTCTGAGGATTAAAGAGCAAATAAACAATCACAAACAAGTACCTCAAGTGGCTGGCCAAAAGACATGCTCACGAGGTAGCAAATGGGCATGCGGACCACTGATATCCCAAGAAATGTACCCTGGCCAATCACGACTTCCACGATGAGCCTCTTGGAGAGTTGGTCCACAGCTGCTAAGGCTTCTGCCTGTGTGGCCTTTAGGAATGTATAGATGAGCAAAACACTTTCTGGTTTTTTAAAGTGAACTGTAGGCTAGTCTCAGAATCAAGGCCGTGGTAAATATGATCTTTCTTTTTACCCAGTTATTAACAGATGCAGGCAATGTGGGTACCTCTGAGTTCACATTTTCTAAGGACACCAAGAGAAGGGAGTTCAAGGCTGCTTTCACAGAAAGGCCACCAGCTAGCTCCATGGTGCCACCCACCCAAGCTAATACTTATTTTAAATGCCTAATTAAGGTTTAAACCCTTTGTCCAAAACCACCACGTTGAATTTATACAGCACCCACCTTCCTGCAAAAGCCTCCTAAACATCTTAATAATTCTTCTCCTTTGCATTTTCACCCCATGACGGGGTTTGGGCCTGTACACCCTGCGCAAACCACCACATCCACACGTTAGTGGTTCCTGCCTCCAACCTTCCTCTGCCCCTGATACGTAAGAAAACATTGCTTCGGGACCTCTGCAAGATTATTCCCTCCTCTGGTATACTTTGGGACAGCATCCCTCCCACCCCCACCAAAAATAAGCCCAATACTCTGCCAGCTACGTCCTCCAAAACCCTCAGGTGTCAGCAGGAATCCTTTTCCCCCAGGACACCAGGCGGTGGCTCCCCTGACTGGCTCAGTTTCCCCATCAGAGCGCTCTGCATTGCAATCATGCTACAGTGCACTTGTTCGGAGTGTGTATTCACTTCCTGCTGCTGCTGTAACAGATCACCATAAACTTAATGGCTGAAAATGACACAAATTTATTCTCTTCCAGTTCTGAAAGTCAAAAATCCAGGTCCTAAAGGGCTACAGGTGAGGTGTTGGAGGGCTGGTTCCCGCTGGAGGTTCCAGAAGAGAATGTGTTCCTTGTCTCCACCAGCTTCCAGAGGCCCCCAGCACTCTGCGGCTTGTGGCCACATCACTCCGATCTCTGCTTCACCATCACATCGCCTTCTCCTCCTCTGATCACCTGCCTCCCTCTTATCAGGACCCCTGTGAGTACATCAGGCCCATTCAGATGATCCAGAATCATCTCTCCAACTCAAGGTCCTGAACTTAATCCCATCTGCAAACTCCTTTTTGCCATGTACGGTAACATTCACAGACTCTAGGGACCAGGACAAGGACCACTGTGTAACGGCCCACTGCACAGTGTCCTTCCCTGTAGGATGTGAGTGCTAAGGGTCAAGTGCAGCTGACTGAGCTTGTACTCCAGGGCGGAGCACACTGCCCAATAACTATGTTCAGTGAATGGACAAGGAAATGAGCCGAGGAGCGAAGGAGCAAAAACAGTTCTTCTCTCACCTCCCTGAGGCCTCCTCTTGCTTCTTATATGCTTGTCTCTTCCCTTTCCCTTTTATTTATGTATTGAGTACCTTTCCCTCTCATTTATCTTTTCATTTATTTATTCCCTTTATAATCTCTTATTTACGTACGTACTTACGTACTATTTATCCCCTCCCCCCTCTCTCCCCAGCCCCCACTTCTTACTCACATGCACATCGGGGAGCCCGGGGCACGGGTTTGTCATCATTCATCTTAAGCCTGTCTCCTGCCTCAGCTCTCTCGTTTTGGTGAAGGCCCAGATTTCCCTCTGCTCTTACCTCTCCCTGGATCTGTGACAGATTTAAAACGGACAAGAAAGATCACCACGTGCTCCCTCCAGAATACTCTTCCTGGGCCTCCCTGCCCTTCCTTGACTAGGAGCGACATCTCGGTAAGTGGTAGAGCACCGGGACTCCAGGATCATGACCTGAGCCGAAGGCAGTCGCTTGATTCATTCACTGATAAATGAATCAAATAAAGTCTTCGATGTGCGTTCATTTTATACTTACATGAGTCATGATTTTCGTTTAAAAAAATAAAAAAACCCAATCATCCTTTGGAGATCTCAGGAGAGAGGCAGCCTCGGCAAACACGGGCCGTGCGTCCTCCAGAGACTTTACGGCTGACGGGTGGCTTCGACGGCTGATGGCTTCAGGGAGGAAAGCCTTGCTTTCTCTCTCCCTTTCCCGTTGCCGTATGGAGCAGCTGACAAGGCGCCTCTCAGAAGGCACAGAACGGAAACCCCAGGCCGGTGAACAGAGGCACAAGTCTGTCCCTTGCTGAGCAGGGAGCCCGATGCGGGACTCGATCCCGGGACTCCAGGATCATGACCTGAGCCGAAGGCAGTCGCTGAGCCACCCAGGTGCCCCCTTGATGATGGCATTCTGCCCGGTGCCACTGTGCTGTGTCCACACCAGACTGAGGAAGCGACTGAGTGAGCGGCGGGCACGGTCCTGCTTGCACAGAGCTTGAGGACTGGGCCTGGGGGAGATCTATCAAATGAGCCCATTTGTACATCCATGAACTCGGCAGCAAAGATGAGGCTTGTGGTTCGCTCTGGGCCCCTCCCCCACGGAGAATGGAAGCTGGCGCTTTGTCTTCTGGCTCGAGGCTGGTGGGGGTCCTCCAGGCCTCTCACTGTGCCCCCCCCCAACAAGTAGATGAGGTCCCTAGGGCCCGGGATGTGAAGCTGTGCACTGAAAGAACCACAAACTCTAGTTCAGAGCGAATAGTTGTGATAACTGCAGAGGGCGTCTGCATGCAGCAAGTTCTGTGTGGTGGCTCGTTATGATCAATGCCCCGGATGGACACCTGCAGTTTGAAATCTTGGGCGGGATGCTGTAACTTGTAGGATCCTGGGGCAGAGCCCCTGCCGCTTAGGCTGCTTGCCTACCTGCCTTTGCTCTGGTCATCAGCAATCTGGCTTCTCCTGAACTTAATCCCATCTGCAAAGTTTTTTTGTTTTTTTTTTTTTTTGCTGAGACATGCAGAGAATTTTTATTTATCACGTATGTTAATTCTTATATTTACTTGTAGAACAGAGTCACAGAGAGAAGTGCAGGCAAGGTATTAGTAGGGTTCAAGGATCTAGCACAGCATCTAGCACACACTAGGTGGTTCTATAAGGGCTTGTCATATTTCTCAAATGCCAACTTTCAGTACAGTAAACTACCAGTCACTTTTATGTAGATGCCTTTTTTGGCATCTACATAGGACCCTCCTCTGTCTCATGCTCTCTGTCTCTCATTCTCTCTCTCTCAAATAAATAAAATCTTAAAAAAAAAAAATTAAAAAAAAAAAAAAGAATGCCATCATCACGGAACTCACTGCCAACGAACGTTGACCAAATATTGGCATGAACACAGTTTCAACTGAAGTTGTGAGCATTGCTCTGGAGGAGAGGGTGGTCCTGGGGGAATGTATAATGGGCGTTTGACCTGGTCAAGGGGTCAGGAAAGCTTTCCTGGGGAGGAGTGAATGGGCTCAGGAAACAATTCAGGCTTTTACCTCTAAGTGTGATCCGCCTGTAGGAGTTTTGTAAATGTCTTTCACTGTTAGAGGAAATTCCCTACTGTTCCTAGCTTACTGACAGTTTTTTACCATGAATGGATATCAAACTTTGTCAAATGCTTTACCCATCTATTGAAATGACCTTATTTTAATCCTTCATTCTGCTAATACAGTGAGCTACATTGATTTTGTTTCTAATATTTTACCAGTCTTGCATTCCTGGGATAAACCCAACTTGGTCATAATTTTTTATCATTTCTCTAATATCTGCAGAAACAGAAGACAGGGGTCCATGAAGAATTTAATTCTGCGTCAAATCCTCAATCCTCTCTATACTCTAGGAACTACAAAACACTCATGAAAGAAATTGAAGAAGACACAAAAAGATGGAAAAATATTCCATGCTCATGGATCGGAAGAATAAACATTGTTAAAATGTCTATGCTACCCAGAGCAATCTATACCTTCAATGCCATCCTGATCAAAATTCCAATGACATTTTTCAAAGTGCTGGAACAAACAATCCTAAAATTTGTATGGAATCAGAAAAGACCCCGAATCAACAAGGAAATGTTGAAAAAGAAAAACAAAGCTGGGGGCATCACGTTGCCCGATTTCAAGCTATATTACAAAGCTGTGATCACCAAGACAGCATGGTTCTGGCCCAAAAACAGACATAAGGACCAATAGAACAGAATGGAGAGCCCAGATATGGACCCTCAACTCTATGGTCAAATAATCTTTGACAAAGCAGGAAAAAATATGCAATGGAAAAAAGACAGTCTCTTCAATAAATGGTGCTGGGAAAACTGGACAGCCACATGCAGAAGAATGAAACTCGACCATTCTCTAACACCATTCACACAGATAAACTCAAAGTGGATGAAAGACCTCAGTGTGAGACAGGAATCCATCAAAATCCTAGAGGAGAACATAGGCAGTAACCTCTTTGACATCGGCCACAGCAACTTCTTTCAAGATACATCTCCAAAAGCTGGTGAAACAAAAGCAAAAATGAACTTTTGGGACTTCATCAAGATAAAAAGCTTCTGCGCAGCAAAGGAAACAGTCAACAAAACAAAGAGGCAACCCACAGAATGGGAGAAGATATTTGCAAATGACACTACAGATAAAGGGCCGGTATCCAAGATCTATAAAGAACTTCTCACTGCTCAGTCCTGCAGTGGCGTTTCCAACTCTGCCCACGCAAAGCAGGTCGGAATCCTCAGCTGGCTGGGCTCTCAAAGGAATTACATGGGGCCCAACACGTGGGAGCTCATATCCACCCAGGGTCACCCAACCAGCATGTTGCAGAGCCAGGATCTCAAATGAGGTGCAGCCAGTTCCGAGATCTTACTCTTTCTGTTCCTTCCACGATGCCATATCTCTTCTAAATTCTCCTCCCAGAAGCCCTGGGGAAACAGCAGCAGCAGGAACCACAGACAGGTGGCTGGGACGTGGGGCTCCAGCTGGGGGATCTGGACGTGGTCCTTGCCTGTGGGACACAAGAAGTTGATTCAAAAGGTCACAGAAACCAGCAGCTTTCACTGCGAGGCCCCAAGTCCTGGGACTGGGGTGTTGGAGGGGGATCCAAAGCAAACAGGCACAGGTTTGGAAGCAGACGCTATAGTCCATCACGCCCAGCTGTCAGAGGGACGCAGCTTGAACTTGCAGGCAGGGAGGGGCATTTTATTTCGCTTGGCCACAATCCATGTATTTTCACAATCCGAGAGGGAGGCAAGAGATGACTTTCCTGCCTGCTGCAGATAGAAAGCTCGCTGGTGTCAGCTCCATGGAAGACACTGCTCGCCCGCTTCAGGAGCAGCTCACAGCAGTGGACGCCTGCCTTGGTGGGCAGCAAGCTCCGTGTGGCCGGCTCCCTCTGCCCTCAGGCCCCAGGGGCCCCTCCGTCGTCCGGTCTCCACTCACCTTCACCCTGAAAAGTTGTAGGTACACTGTCTGTCAGTCTGTGACACTCTTTTTTTGCACTTGTGTCATTCATTTCTCATTCTTTCCTTGGGTTTCCTTTCACGGTCCACTGGAGATGGGTTCTCTCTCCAGAGGACGCCTGGGCTGTGGTGATCGGCTTAGAAGCAGGAAGGCAGCTCTGGAACAAAGCGAATGTCATTTCCAAATCTGTTCCATGTGAACAGATTTCTTGGACCCATCACAGCCAGCCAAATCAGGTGGTCAGTTTGGAAACACAAAACTCTTCCAGGCCAGACCCACAGAGACAAAACTAACAGGCCTTCTTTCCTTCCTGCCTTCCTTCCTTCCATCCTGCCTGCCTTCCCTCCTCTCTCCTTCCCCTTCCCTTCATCCTTCCTACTTTCCTTCCCTTCTCTTTTTTCTCTTCTTCTTCGGAGAGACCAAATGGAAATAAAGCTGAGGAATCCTGCTGGTGCTCTGGGCACCGGGGCAAAAACCCCAGAGATCCATGCAGGAACACAGATCCCTCCTTCTCCACAAGATTTCACCCAAAGTACAGTCATCCTCCCTGGGATGAACAAGAGAAGTAAAGGGATGGAGGAAACATTTACTGAGCACCTACTGAGTACCAACTGTGCTCAGAGCCTGTGAGGCAGGCCTGGTGCTTCCTGTCCGCAGACCTGAGGCTGAGAACATGGGGCAGGAGAGGTACCAGTGGAGATGGGACTCCAACTGCTGGTTTCTGGCTCCAGAGCTCATGCCTCTGCCCCCTGGCAGCAACGTAAATGGAATCCCCCCAAAGAGGCTCTTTCTGAAACCTGGTGACTTTAGCCAAAAGGCTACAATCAAAAGAATCCACATATGTTCACACAAAGAATGCTAAACGAGTACAAACGATACACAACTACACATCACAACATGAATGAATCCCATGGCATGGTGTGGCTGGCTTGTACCAGCTCCTAAGAGCTGATTATGAAATATTTTGGAATTTTCCAAGCTGATTCTTAAATCATGGCTTGAAATCAGCCATGGTAGGAGTGTTTATACCACTGAAATTGGCAAACACTCCAAACAGAGCCTTTCTTTTTTTTTCTTTTTTCTTTTTTTGAGAGCCAACTTACCAGAGCACACTGCTGGATGGATCTTACAGACACTGAGCCGAAGTAACCAGACATAAAAGAGGACACACTGGTCCCACTTATAAGGAGTTCAAGAACAGATGCAGCCTCCTACAGGGATGGGGGTCAGGGTGGAGGTCGCTCTGACGTGTGTCTTGTGTCTGACGCACAGACCATGTGTCTTGATCTTGGTGGTGGTTATATGAGCATGCTCAGCCTGTGAAAATTCACTTGTGATGGAGAATTTTTCACAGACACAAGCCTCCTAACATCCCCAAATATCTTGGCGGGGAGGAGGGAGAAGGGCAGTATTTGGCAAAAGCAAAGAGGCTCTCCTTGAACCTTTAAAATAGATCAAATGAGCCTTCACAAGTGAGACTCTAAGACTCAGGCTCAGGAGTCAGAGGCTTTACTCTGTAAGCTCAGGCAAGTTCCTCAGTCCCTCTGGGCCTCAGTTTCCCCATCTATTAAATGGAAATAATTTTTAAAAAACCTATGTCTAGGGAGACTGAATGTGCATCACACTGTCTCAAACACTACAAATATCCAATACGTTGGTTATTATTTATTTTTGCCTTTATTATTAATAAGCAGGGCTGGGTAGGAGATAAGGAAAAGAGAAAAGGAGGGAAAATGAATGTGTGAGAAAACAGTCAGTGAAGGAAAGCACAGTATTTCCCGCAAAGTGTGTGTTTTGCCTCTGCCACCCAGCCCTCCCCACCTCCCCCATCCCCCATGGCTGGGTAAGCTCCCTCCTAACTGAAAATACTGAGTCTGCAATAGGATAGAATGGCCCAGGGTCAAAATATTACCAACTTGGACCAAGTTTGATTCTGGGGCATGCCAGGCACATGGTCCAATCTAGATTTAGTGGAAGAATTTACCCAGCTAAACCCATGGCAGGTTCCCAGCATAACTTTCTAAAGGAATCATACTAAGTGTGGAAGGACTAAAAATTCTGGTAAGGGCTTAAAAAAAGGGGGGGGGATGGGTTAGCCTGGTGATGGGTATTAAAGAGGGCACGTATTGAATGGAGCACTGGGTGTTACATGCAAACAATGAATCATGGAACACTACACCAAAAACTAATGATGTAATGTATGGTGATTAACATAACATAATAAAATAAAATTTAAAAAAGATACATGGAGAAAACATAAATAAATATTGTAAAATTTTCATTTCCCTCAGAGTGGATAGTGACAGGCTTGTGTGTTTCATGCTTTGATCCCAACATGATTTCCACTTGCGCTATCAGCAAATATTTACCAATAACCTACTTTGTTCTACATGAGACCCTACTCAAGGTTCAAAAGAGAAGCACAGATTCTCAGAGGTAAAAAGGGACCCAGAAGATCACCTCATCCAATTACCCACTTGTTACCTAAATTTTCAAATAATTTGGTGGGTGGCCAGCCAACGTTTCTGACATTTGCATACTTCCAGTGACAGGGAACCCACTACGTCAGGAGGTAGCCTGTGTATCTGCACATTGCTCTGTGAAAACATCACTGAAGAGAAATAATTGGACTGACTGTGGTCAACACGGAGTTTGGCTCTACACCTCAGGGCCACCGAACATCAGAAGAGAGATGCCCCTTCCACTGGATATTTCCCATCATGTGTGCAGACCCTGCCTTGCTCTTGTATTTTTTTTGATCAACAATGCCTTTAGAGAATGTCACCTCCATTTTTTCTCATACATAACGGGTTTCCCATTTTCTCATCTTCTCTATCTTGCTTCCCTATTTTTAACTACTGCAAAGTTACAAATCAAAACCTAAAGAGCATTATTTCTTCCATGTCACTTTTTCTTTTTAAAAACTCTTTTTAAAAAGGAGTTTTCACCCAGTCTAGGGCATCCAGGTGTTTTGTAATGTCTCCCTGCCGGTATTCTAGCCAAGTCCTCTAACACGGCTCCACGTCCTCATCTCCCTCGGCAGTAATGGTTCTCTTCCACAAGCCCTGCATATGCTGCTCCCTCCATCCCACCATTCCCCGCCCCCCAATCTCAGCTCAGATGTTGCTTCTCACCTCTCCATTACACCTTCCTAACATCTGTGCCCCGTCATCCTCCCCTGCCAGAGAGCGGCTCTCTCCACGGTTGCCCCAGCACCCGTCACACTGAATTGGAACTGCTTCTTTGCATCTCTCTCTCCCACTGACAGTGAATTGTTGGACTGGGGACCACTTCTCCTTTTCCATCTTCCAGCATCTACCATCCTTCTTGCATAAGGCAGACCCACCACTTTTACTGAACGATTTTTTCTCCCTCTGCTAATTCAAGTGTGTGAATTTGCTGGTTGTGTTCCTTTAAGAAATGTCGAGTAGATTTCCTGACATAAAGCGGTTTGTGTAGAAATAGTAGCTTTGTTAAGGAACATGTTCAGATGCTAATCTTACCTAAGCCCAGTAGAGTAGAGCATTTCTCCACATGGATTTCTAAGAAGAAAGCTACGGTGAAGGTTCAGATTATAAGATCTGTTCACAGAAGCCAGTCACAGTTATAAACATCAGTATAATTGGTGCATAGTATTTAGAACACAGCCCCATCAGGGGTGCTTCTGTTGTATTTGGAGTTTGATCACATTTATAAAATTAAGAATCTGGCACTGGAATCTATCACACGTTAGATAAAATAAGTAAGTTTCTTATAATTAAAAACATGATGCCAGAATCTCAGCTCACAGGAAGATGAATTACACACACTCTTCCTTGTTCTTCCTAAGTCCAACAAAAAACCTGGACATTAAGTGTAACGTTAAGAGACAGAATGAGAGACTCTGAAAGGTGGAGAGAAGGACATTAGCCAGGGAACTCAGAACCCGAGTAACAAAACAATGAGTTCTTGGAGTGGACCCCGCCCGCACGTGGAGTTAAAGAAGCCAGTGAACTGGAAACACAAATGGACACACACAAAAGCGACCCCAACAAAAGCCTGCTCTGTCTAGCCGAAGGACCAGGAAGAGGTCAGTCCAACAAGACAGAACACCATTAGACAATAACCATCCGACTCCAACCAAATACCATAGAAAAAAACAGTGGCCCCACCCCTACCCACACCAACAATCGAATGGAGAGCCTAGACTTCTACCCCCACTAGGCTAGAAGGAGGCGGTCCAACGCCCTGTTAGCATGGTGTCAGAGAAGAGTGAGTAGAGAGTCGGGATGCTCATCTTCACCGAGCAGCACCCCTCCCACCCCCTGGAGACCAGGCGTCAGTGGAGGCCACCTGGGAAGGCTGGATTCCCTCCCTGCTTCGGTAGTCCTGACAGAGAGCAGGGTCAGGACTTCCACCAGAGTCTGGTAGGAATGAGGCCAGGGCCTCCCCTCCCACCTATGGCATCATTCGAGCTCTCAGAGTCCTTGTCTCATTGTCTGTTGAAGAATTTCCAGTGCATCTAGTTATATTTAGAGGGAGGAACAGGGGAGAGTGAGTATATGCCACCTTGTTCTGGAACTGAAGTGCTAGCAGATATTTTTGATGCCCACTCTGTGCAAGGCGCTGCCTCCACTTCCACAGCTAACCAGACAGAAGCAGACCCCCATGGAATTTCTGAGTGCTTAGACCATGCAAGGCTGTCCGTGTTTCTCAGAGGAACCCTCAAGAAAGATCAAGGAGCAGTGGAGCCCAGAAAGTGAATGTTCCTTGAATCCAAAGCTCCAAAGGGGCCCTTATTTTCATCATAGGATGAAGTTTTCTCCGCAATTACCGTCTCTAAATGGATCCAAATCGGACCCCCCCCGCCCCCCGACTTGGTGCTACCCTCCATCCCTTGCTATACTCCTTTCTGTCTCCTGTCCTTACAGCTCAATAATCCCACTTCTGCAGCTCTCCTCCCTCCTGCCTTGCTGTCAGCCTGCTACTTGTCCCTCTGACTTTAGGGGACCTACTTTTGGAAGGCTCCTCCTTTCAGTCCTTACTGAGGATCTGCTGAGGGTCAAGGAAATTATGTAGCCAAGATCATTTTTATTGTATCTAAATTAAGATTAAATTAACTCTGAGGAGCAGGGTAACAGACTTGTGTGTTACCAGCCAGAGCTTGGGTACTTGGGAGTTTTGATAACATTTTGGCAGCTCAGTGGCTGTTTTTACTACATCCCTGTCGTTGGCTGTGTTCCAGATGATCCAGGCTGCCAGAAAAGTGGCCTCGAAATAAATGAAGTGTTTTTGCATTTGTTTGGTAAACACTCCCCACCCCGTACAACACCTAACAGTTTCAAGCTCATGACTAAGGCCCAGTAAGTCTTTTTTGGGTAATGTACACAAAAGTGAAGATTTTTTTTTCTACTTTTCTATTACAAGAAAACAGCTGAAAGCATATTTTACAACACTCTCCAAAAGAAATCGTTTCTGTGCCAACATCAAACATGAGACATTTCAACCCAAAATAAAATCTGACAATGCCATGGGTACCTTAATTATAGCTCTTCTACAAGAAAATTGTTTGAAGGCAAGAGGGGGTTTTCAGTTGAGTTTTGTTGGAAATTAAATCCAATTATAACGAGCATTAACTATGGACTGGATAACACCATTTCCAACACGTAGAACACTCCTATCCTGGACCTGGATTTTAATGACGAGGCTCTGTGCCAGAGGCCTTCCATCACAGAGAAGGAAACCTGGAAGGCCACATCGCAGGCCCTGGAAGTAGGCCTAACTGGTAAACGGACATGTGTAACTTAACAGGACAAAAGTAACAGAACTCCAAACACTCGTAAATTCACTTGTTTGGCCACAAGATGGGTCCCTGAAATAATCACGTGCCCTGATTTCCTAGGGGCCTTTGGCCAAGGTTATGAAATCTTCATTAATGGCACACAGATCAGGACTGGACAAACCACCCACCTTCTCCTGTTTGTCTCCCTCTTATGCACAATAAGAAAGTGTTCCTTAGATGAGTCAGCAGCCCCTTCCAAATACACTGATTAACTAAGCCTGAGCTGTCCAGATCTGACTCCTTTCCCATCTCGCCACCAAATGAGGTGGGAGACTACATCCTGAGGCCCTACTACGCTGCTCAGGCTCATCCCGGTCTCTGGCCCCAGGGCTCCGAGAAGGACACTTTTTAAGGAAATGGGTTCTGAGGCACTGTCATTCCCACAGACTCTGTCCTTCCATGGTGTGTGTGGCCTGGCACTGGCCTGAGCAGTGACTGTGGTCCAACAGCTTCTGTATCTGGCAGCGTGTGAGTGTGCATATGTGTGTGTGTGTGTGTGTACACGTGTGTGAGTGTGCACAGAGGTTGTTCCCAAGCAGGAATACCTTCATGGGTACTTTTTTCTTGACCACTCTCAGGACCCTGAACAGCCTCTTAAAAGTGTCCCCACATCTGATCTGTTCCATCCAGTTCCTCCTTCTCATGCCAACCAGATGGGTTTTTCTGAAACCCCAAAACCAAGGACGCTGCACGTCCCGTGGTCAGAAGAATCTGGGAATTCACTGCCTCGCTGCCTGGAATGGAGGTCTGGACCCACCATCTACTGCAAAGCCTCACTGTCCACACTCCTCTCTTCCTTTACAACACTCAGAAAACACCCATTACCTTTCAAGACTCAGTTAAGACTCCTATCCTCTATAAAACTTTTCCCAACCTGTCCATCCACCTCCCCACCTCAGCAAGCAGAAATGACACCATATCATATATTTTTGTAATTATTATAACCTTACACGCAGGTCTTTCTCTAATGGATGAAGTAGAGAAAATAGGACCTCTGCAAAATATCTTTGTATGCCCAGCCTTTCACCCAAATACCTGGCACATAACACTCACCAAATGTTTGACAAGCAAATGAATGCATCTTTCAGCTGGCAAAGAATTCCAAGCCCCCTCTGGAATGAAAGATACATTAAAAAGAAAAGTGCTTGAGCCCAAGGGGACCTCCCACATCAGGGAAGTGTGCAGCTGGGCGGCTGGGGGGAGGGGGGATGTTGGGTCCTCCAAAGAGCACAGAGATGTACCACCCCACCATGTGAATACCAACCACGTAGAGAGAGGGTGCTCATGGCTAGCAAAAACCAGGAGAGAAAGGCCCAGAGCCATGGCCAGCTTCTGTCTTCAACCAGCCTTAGCATGGGGGGAGTGGGATGCTAGGAGAGGCAGAAGGAAGAGGAGGGCAAGATCAGATCTTACCTGCACCCCTGCCGAGTGATGGTCCCCAGAGCCTGAGCCAGGCCTGTACTGCAGGAAGGGAGACATGTGGAGAGCATTTTCACATCTCGCTTCCTTCCCTGACCCTCTCTCTTTGGTCCTTAGGCTCTCGCATCCTTATAACACTTATTCCCAGAAAAGTATCTGAAATTAAACTAGCCAGAGCATGCATACCTGCCTTCTGTCTCATCCCAGATCTCTAGAGACGACAATAAAGTATGCTTTATAAGAGAAAACAATTCCCAACTGTGCTAGATAACCAGAAGGGGCAGGTGTGCTCAGAGGACCAGAAGCTTACAAGATCCCCTGAGAGATGAGATCAGAGACCACATCGAGAGTGGGCCTGCTCACCCCGCAGCCTGGCCTATCCCCACCACACCCCCATTACTAGATTGTAGCAAAGAAGATACAGCATTCAGGCAACCTCCAAGACAAAACTAGAGAACACATCCACAAAGGGACAAGTATTTAAAGAAAATGATCATCAGGAAAAAGCACTGAACTCATGAGTGGAAGAATTCTCCAGAAAAAGAATTCAGAGGAAGCAGAAGACGACCCAAAAAGAAATTGTAATTAATTTTCTGGCAATTGTTTGTACACATTCTTTCACAAACAGAAATTTTAAAAATTTTAAGTAAAAATACCAAAAAGAGCACAAGTGAAATCTTCCAGATACAAGACAATAAATAGGCTTTACTAAAGAGGAAGGGATAGGGGGGAACAGAAAATTTTGTACCCAACCAAACTATCATTCAAGTGTGAGGGGGGAAAAATAATTCCAGTTACACTATGGTAAACTGGATTGTTGTTCCCAGTTCTTCACCCCCTTTCTTGGCTCCGGTACCTTGAAGTACCTCCCAGCACAGAAGAGGAAGGTATACCCTCCCCCCACCCCACTCGCTTCGGGCTTTGCCATGTGACTTGCTTTGACCAATGATGGGTAAGAAAAAACTTGGGATGTGTTTGCATGGTCTAGCCCAGCCTCTCAAGCTCCTCTGATTTGCCCTGAAAAAGAGTATGCTCCAGGGAGCTGCTTCTCCCATAATAAAATACATGGAGCTGATCCAAATCCAACTCACGGCTGGAGCCAAGCCCAGCCAAGCCTGACCAGAAGGAGCCAAACCCCAGCGAATCCACAGACCCACAAGTAAGCAAAATATATGTTTGTCACTGTAAGTCACAAGACCATGAGTAAACTGCTATGTAGCATTAATGCAGCAACATCTAATTAACAGACAAACACAGAAAGTTTACTGAATTATTCAGGCCCCTTTTCTGAAAGAATTACCAGAGGATATCCTTTAGCAAAATACAGTACAATCCAAGAGACAACGAACAACAACAACAAAAAAGTAGTAAGAAAAGAATAAAATAGGGGCGCCTGGGTGGCTCAGTCATTAGGCGTCTGCCTTCAGCTCAGGTCACGATCCCAGGGTCCTGGGATCGAGCCCTGCATCGGGCTCCCTGCTCAGTGGGAAGCATGCTTTTCCTTCTCCATCTGTCCCTCCCCCTGGCTTGTGCGCTCTCTCTCTCTCTCAGATAAATAAATAAAACCTTGAAAAAAAAGTAAAGAAAATATATAATTAGTTATATAGGTACTGATTATAAGAAAAAAGTAAAAATAATCTTTTTCAAAGATTTATTTATTCTTTTTATAGAGAGAGCACAAGTAAGGGGAGGGCAGAGGGAGAGGAGTAGAGGGAGAATCCCAAGCAGATGCCCCACTGAGCACAGGGCCTGACTTGGGGCTTGATCCCACAACCCTGAGATCATGACCTGAGCCAAAATCAAAAGTTGGACACTCAACCAACTGAGCCACCCGGGCGCTCCCAAAATTAATAATAATCTCGATGACCATTCCAGATGATCTCCAACTGAGCAGTAGTGATGACAGGGAAGGAAATTAAGGTTCTCATCTTGTTCAAATGGTACAAGAGAGGATGAGGAATGTAGATGCACTTAAATCAACATTGATTGGGGGGACGGAAATAACTGTCAATGTGCAAATTAAAGTTTTAAGGGTAATTATTGGAAAAATATAGAACTGAGATGTATTGGGGCGCCTGGGTGGCTCAGACGGTTAAGCGTCTGCCTTCGGCTTGGGTCATGATCCCAGGGTCCTGGGATTGAGCCCCACATCAGACTCCCTGCTCAGCGGGGAGCCTGCTTCTCCCTCTCCCTCTAACTGCTGCTTCCCCTGCTTGTGCACTCTCTTTCTCTGTCAAAAATAAATAAAATCTTAAAAAAAAAAAGAATTGAGATGTATTACTTTCAATTATTAGAATAAAAAAGCAAGAAAGTTGAAGACAACAATCCAACAAAGGCAAGAAAGATTTTTTTATTTTTTAATTAAAAAGGACAACAGGCAGCATTTTACAGATGAAACACAGGATGATATGGCAGGAATGAATTCAAACACGTTACTAATCAGTGAAAATTCAAGGCTAAGTTCTTCTATAAAAGCAGAAATTCTAAAAATTAGGGGACACTTCCTAAAACAAAATAATGCAAAAAGGACACACAAAAAATAGCAGGCAAACACTAACTAATAGATACTGAATCAGTATCACTTCCAGACAATAGAATTCCAAGATGAAAGCATCAAAGAGGACAAAGAAAAAATATATTGAATTAATAAAAAGCAGAATCTATATATACAGTCATCAACCTTGATGCACCTGACCACTAATTCCAAAATACTGGATACAAAGACTGATAGAAAGGCAAGAAATGGACATATCCCCCTCATAATGGATACATTAACACACCTCTTCCAAAACTTAACAGATTAAGTTGACCCCAAAAAAAGAGGATCTAGAAGATACAAATAATATAATAAACAGGAAGGATTTAATAGAGAGCTTTGTACAGAGCAGAAAATACACATTCATTTCAAACACAGGAAACCCTCACAAAAACTGGCCACTGCGAGGCTTCAAAGATAATCTCAGCAGGTTTCTCAAAGCAGAAATCTCATAAGGCACCTTCACTGAACACAATTCCATAAAATATAAATGAATAGCAAAAGAACAGCCAAGAACCCAATTCATCTGAGAACTTTAAAACAAGCTGAGAAAAACAGACACAGCAAATCATTCACCCTCTCTGCCTAGACTGCTGCTCTTGACATCTCCCACTGCTGAGTGCTCTCTCTCTCTATATATATCTCTTTTCTCCTCTTAGAATGTCCATCTCTTGGGATTTGCTTAGATGACTGGATATGAATATTTTTAGGCAACAATTCTGCTTGTCATCCAGTATGCTAGTTCTTAACTGAGAATTGTGGCCAGAGGGTATGTGGTTATGAGTATCCTTTGCTTATCTTCACAGTACTGAAGTTTTATGAGAGTAACTGGCTGTGTAGGACATAATAGAAGCTTTTCATGTTCTTTTACTCTTAAAATCAGTATCTTTTTACAGTATGCTTTCTACATGACCCTTTTTTGTACATTTAAAAATATTTTGACTAAATAAGACCGCTGATTTTGCTACTTTTTCTAAAGGGGTCTTCAAGTAAGTAAAAAACATATATTATAGGTAGAGGGAAAATGTGCCTTGAATGTGTATCTTTCCTTTCACACCCAATCTGTCAACAACAGACATAATTTATTTTAAAACCTGTATCCTCAAATTATCTCTTGAGATCTAATATGAGACCTTTGAGGAGAGAGTGTGCTCAGAACTTAGGAGGCAGTAGGCCAAGTATGGTAAAGGTACAATAAATTTTCTTATTTTACACCTATAACAAGGATATATGGTCACTAAAAAATAAAAATATATATGTAGGACTTAATGTACTCTTGCTTCATCTAGCCATTTACAATGGTTTTCAAGATCAGAGTTTAACTCAGAAAAGCAAATGTTTCTGGCAGTAATATATTAGCTCAAAAAAAAAAAACCCCATTTATACGATACAATTAAATAAATATTAAAAAACAAATCTCAAACAGAACTGGGAACTATTTTAAAAACAAGCACAAGGTAGTGCATATCAAAACGTATAAACTGCAGTCAGAGAGGTATTCTGAAAAAGTTTTATAGTCTTTAATGCAAATAGAGAAAAAATTTTAATGAAATGGATCCATTGAGCATTCAACTCAAGAAGCAAAAAACAAAAAAACAAAGTAGCCAGGAAAGAAATGCAGAATTAATAAATACTAAAGCATAGATAAATGTTTGCCCAAGGAAGCAAAGATTCTTTTCTTGAAAACTAGATTAAGAACTAGATTAAAAAGTCTTAAAAAGGAGTCAAGAATTTAGAATTTAGTTGTGTGTGTGAATGCATTGCGTGGTAAGTGAACATGAAGGTGATGGGATCTCAAATTGGGGGAAATTAAATTCTATTGGGACGATCAATAAAATTTATTGAAACAAAATTAAGTTTAGATACTTGACTCACACCCTACACAAAAAAATGAATTCCAAATGAATCAAAAAAACATAAAACAAATATCATAAAAGCATTACAAAAAATATAACATTTTTGTAAATTTAGGGTAGAGTAGAAATAAAAAGCAAAGGCTAGAAAGAAAAGGACTATCTATATACATTTCTCAATCATGTACAGTGACCACAAAAATATAGTTTAAAAACAACAGAACAGATCAAAATATTTGCAATATGCCTAACAGGGAATTAGCATCCAGAATTATGAACAATTTAACAAGAAAAAAGTAACAACCCTTCTTTTTTTCCTACATTATAAGTGTCATAAACAGCTCCATGATTTCATCATTCATTCTCCTTAGCTTTCTGCACACACTTGGTATATACTACTGGAAATACATCTTCCAAAACCCACAGCATAAGTTACCTGACTACATTATGTTGATAGAAAATGAACAGTCATGGGGAGTTAGATGCACAGTTGTCTACAGAGAGATGCAGATCTCACCACACATAACTTCTTCTAAAATGATTTTGTTTATATTCAAAGTGCTTCCTGCTTGTTTAGAACAGTGTCTGCAGATTGCTTTACTTTGCAGCTAGATGAAATTTATGTCCCATATGAGAAACCATTCTGATTTGACAGTCTCCTGTCATTATGAGTTAGATCCAAAAAAAAGTGTTACATAATTTGTTATAGTTAGTTTTGGTTAGTATCCAAAATATATAAAGAACTGATATAACGCAATACCCAAGAAACAAATAATCCAGTTTAAAATGGGCAGAAGGCATGAGCAGACATTTCTCCAAAGAAGATAGCCAGATGGCCAACAGACACATGAAAAGATGCTCAACATCACTCATCCTCAGGGAAATGCAAATCAAAACTATAATGAGATATCACCTCACACCTGTCAGAATGGCTAAAATCAAAAACACAAGAAACAACAGGTGTGGGCAAGGATGTGGAGAAAAAGGAACCCTCGTGCACTGCTGGTGGGAATGGGAACTGGTGTAGGCACTCGGAAAACAGTATGGAGGCTCCTCACAAAATTCAAAAGAGAACTACCCTACGATCCAGGAATGACACTACTAGATATTTACCCCCAAAATACAAAAAAAGACACACACAAAAGAAAAGAAGGAAGGAAGAAAAAAAGTTTTTTTTCCCTTGTGATAAGAACTCTTGAAATCTACTCTCTTAACTTTCGTATATATATTACAGCAGGGTAACAACGCCTCCTTTTTTTATCAGCAGGAGGAGGTAGATAGGCAGTCCACACAAGGAGAAATACAAGCAGGCACTGAATATAAAAAAGGATGCTAGCCTCACTAGTCTCAATTTTAGTATATGTGCTGCCAAAGCGAGCACCAGCCTCACTAGTCTCTGCACCAAGACCTATTACCTCTACCTGGGAATAGGGAAGAGAGAAGGCAAAGAAAAGCACAAACCCTTGCATTTGACCCTTTTTAGGATGTCTGCAAAGTAGTGATGGAGAAAAAGAACTTTGGTGTGCTAAAAGGAGACATTATCCAAGGATCTGCCCCCAAAATTTGATTCGTGACTTAAAGGGCCCCTTTGATCCAACACAAGTTATGCCTCCAAATTTCTGGAACTTTGACAGCAGCACAAACTCTTTTATGTTTCCATCTGCATCACAAATACAATCACACTTTGTTTTCCTCTTGGGATCATACATTTAGCAGTGAGTCTTATGTGTAATTATTCTTGAAAACCTCCCCACGTATAAATCAGGCCACAGCGTTTTCATGCAAAAAGCACCCAGTCCTTCTTCCCAGAGTTGCAACATGAAACCTAGTCAACGTCTTAGAAACCACAGACCCAGGCTTGCCCACGAAAGCACCACTCCCAGGGGCCCGAGCCCACTGAGCCCTGGTGGAGTGTGCTCAACCACATGAGACATTAAGAACCAAGCAGAAAAGGCCGAATTAATAACTCACAATGAAGAGAACATACGGGGACATGGGCCAGCCCAGGAGAAAACATGACAGATCAGTACTCAGCACCAGCCACAAGGCGGGCATGACAGCCTGTCCTAGAGACCAGCCCTCACCTTCAGGAAGTCCTGCACTTAACCTTCTTATTTGGTTTTAATTGTGGTAAAATACACAGAACATTTACCACCTTAACCATTTCTACAGGTTCTATTCCGTAGCATTAAGCACATTCATGTTGTTGTGCCACATCCCCTCCGTCCATCCAGAGAACTCTTCCCATTGTCCCAACTGAAACTCTGTACCCCTCAAACACTCACTCCCTGTGTCCCTACCCTCAGCCCCTGGCAACACCAGTCTACTTCCCATCGTTAAGAATCTGACTACTCTAGGTAGCGCTTCTATGGCAGAATCATACAGGATCTCTCCTTTTCTGCCTAGCTTATTGATTGCCTCAAGACTCATCCACATTGCAGCATGTGTTGGAATTTCGTTCCTTTTTAAGGCTTAATAATATTCCATTCTAAGTATATACTACATTTTGTTTATTCATTCATCTGTGGAAAGACCTTTGGGTTGCTTCTACCGTTTGGTTATAACAAACATCATCTTATGCCTTTTCTAAAGGCATCTAGAAGATTCCACAGTGACCTACTGCAAAGTCTTGCAGTGAGTTTTATTTTCCCAAAATCAGCCGCATGTCAAACCTAAATCCTTTGTGCTGTATCTTAAGGTCATCTCTTCCTTGTGCTCAACATAGGTTCTGCCTTGGCTCAACCACGTACAAGCTGTAGGACTTTTAACAAGACCCTTCACCCTTCTACACCTTGGTTTTCTCATTGGCAAATGGGGAAACCTTTGCAGGGCTTTGCAGAATGTGAAGTACACTGATGCACAGGAGCCCCTGGCCCTGAGCCTGACACTTAGTAAGAGTGCAACATTGGTAGCACTTTGAAAGAAGCATGTTTTGTCAATTTAAAATTTGTCCATCTTCTGTACTCAATTTCAAACTCCTCTAGATGACTCATATTTCCTAATCAAGTCCCTGTGTGTGTGTGTCTGTGTGTCTGTGTGTCTGTGTGTCCAATGAGTCAACTTTCACACACAAAGTGCCAGCTAAGCTATCCGCACATCCTTCCAGAATGGCTCAGGGCTGCACAGTGGAAGCCATGCCATGAGAACCAGCCTGGGGATGCATCATTTCAGCCACCTCAGGGCTGGGTTCTGGACCCACATCTCTTTGCATCTCACCATCTAAACATTCAGAAACACCCTCTTGGCTGGTGCCAAAGTGAAGGCACTAAGCGAGCTCCCCACACACATTTCCCTTTAGGGCAAGGTTTTCCATATGCTGAGGTGGCTCTTGAACCCACGTCAATTTAGCTAGCACCTGATTTTTTTCAGGCTCCTTCAAACAGCCCTCTCCTAAACTGCCCCTACTTCTGGCTATGTTTACTCCTTTTTACAGTAAAGAAACAAACAAAAAAATGCTCTCTCTTCTCAGCCCAGAATAGCCTGCACAGTCCCATCTCTGGCAAATCTGTTGCTGTATTCCATCTAGTCATGCAGTTGGTGCCCAGATGTGCCAGCACTGTGTTGGGGGCAGCTGCAGGCTCGTGTCCACCAGTGGCCTCTCCTGCCTCACAGCCAGGATCTTACCTGCTCCTCCAGGGCCTTCCTGTACGGAATGCTGACCGTGGTTCACCTACTGCCAGAAGTAACGAGGCACAGGACCTCCCTGCCTGCAGCCCCAGTGTCAGGAACCCCACCTGCTTCAGATGCCTCTTCCTGCAGTCATTTTCAAGATGGAAATACTAGTGGGAAGCACCAGAAGCTTACTTAATAGGGGACATGTGCTATCAAACTGACTTGCTTCTGGAGAACGAAATCATGGGAGAGGTTGAACCGGGGGTGGGGACAAAGGAGCCTGGGTTCAAATTTTAGCTCCTCCATTACTAGCTATAGGGTGGTCATCACTGGGGCGGCTGCCCAGTCACACCACTTCCCCCAGGGGCTAGGGCCTCGATGACCCTGGCCAGAGCTGACAGAGCTTGGGGAGAAACATCTGGCCAACCCCCTTCACAGTATAACAACCAGCCAGTGGCAACCCCTCTTTTTCACTGTATGAATTGTTTTCGTTTCAAACTGGGGATTCCAGCATAAGCCCAAGCTTTATCTGCCCCTGAGTCCAGATTCAGAAATGTCTAAAAACCTTACATATACATGTTAAGTGCATGACCATCAGGTCCCACGCCTGGAATACACAGTGACTGGCACAACTCCCGGCCAGGGGCCCGCTGGACCTCAAGCCTGCTCCCAGCACCATTCGAGCCAGAAGGCCTGTCACTGTGCCACTGCGGTCCCCGGGGCTCTGAGGCCTGCTTGTTTCAGCTTTCCCCAAGAATCTGGAAATGAGCTCCACAGCCCTCCAGTAAATCCCTGCTTATTGCCAGAGCCATCGCAACCTTAACTAATGTACGGTGTAATCTCAGGCCAAGCATAACTGCGCATGTGAGTGCAGACAGGCTGTGAAGTGATGGAGACAAAGCACCCAATACAAGGTTGGCCCTAAGGAGAACCACCATAAAGAACAGCCACGCTCCCTGACTCATAAGACAGAGGTCAGGAGGGCAGCAGGAGTGGAGGGAGCAAGGTGAGAGATGCAGAATGCACCAAGCTGAAGGAACGGGCAGCAGAGAGGGAGTGGGCCAGAGAGACCAGCTTTACTCAGTGCCCACTTCTGCTCCAGACCACTGTCCCTGATTCCCATCCCTGCATTCCCCACCCCCAGCACACGCCCCAACATGATCTACCTGATGATTTCAGAAAGCCCCTGATCACGGGGTATCTGCGCTCCTCTGCATGCTGAGTCTTGTGGGCAGCTACCTTCTTTAAACCCCCTGGGTGAAGATGACGACTACGATGGTGTGGCAGAATAATGGTCCCCCCAAAGGTATCCACCTCCTAGGTGGATATGACAAAATTGAGGAATGCAGAAGGATTTAAGGTTGCTAATCAGATGATAAGGGAAATTATCCTGGATTATCCAGTTGTACTCAATACAGTCACACAAGCTATTAAAAACAAAAGAGGGACCCAAAGAGTTGCTAGAGATGTGGTGTGAGGACTCATCCCACCACTGCTGGGCTTTGAGATGGAGGATGGTGTCAAAAGCCAAGAAACTGGCAGCCTTTGGAAGCTGGGAATGGCCCTCAGTTTACAGCCAGCAAGAAAACAGGGGTTCCTACATCCACAAGGAACTGGGTTCTGTCATCAACCCAAAAGAGCAAGAAGCAGATTCTCTCCTGGAGTCTCCAGAAAGGAGCACAACCCTGCCGACGCCTTGGTTTTCACTTAGTAAGACCCATGTCGCACTTCTGACCTCCAAATGTAAGAAAATAAATGTGTATCACTTTAGGTCACGGAGCCTGAAGTGGTGTGTCACATTAGCACAGAAATGAATATAGTTGGTACTGACTCATCGCACAGGCCTGTGCACGCTGTCCCATAGGCATGATCACGTTCAATCCCCACGACAGCCCCAGGAGTAACAGCTAGCGTCATCATCTCCGTCTCACAGAATGGGAGGAGGAAAGCTTGTCTCTTTCCCAAGGTCACATAGCCCCTAGTGGGGAGTGGGGGCTGGATTCCAAACTGATCAGGCTTCAGAGCTTGTCCATAAGCCACAGCGCAATTGTGCCTCCCCAGGGCCACAAAATAATTGTCGGTTCCCTAACGCACATGCACACATACACACACACACACCCATGCACACACAGGGTAGAGACACCAGCCATCCCTTGCTACTCCGTGGTTGTGCTGACTGGCCCCAAGTACCTTTTGTACAGGAATGTCCTGCTATGTGGTTTGGTTACGCGATCATTTAGAACTTTTTGGTTTTAGGTTCTGGAAACACTTGACATAAACTAGCAGCTCCAACAGGAACCAGTCCCACAAGGAAGGTGGTTGTGCCACTTAAGAAAGGATTAAACCAAAGTCCACACCCCCTGGCCCTCCCTCCCATGGGAGACCTCAGCCACTGGCTTCCACAAATCATCTTAAAAATCCCCTTTTTAAAAAAGTCAAGCAAACCATGTATAAATCTAAAATAAAAAGTCTTTGCTTAATGGTAGGGGGAAATAGAAGAGTCTTTAATGGGTGGTGTGGTTTCTCCTACTATCTGAGGGAGGTCGAGATGACAAACATCACAAACATCATGATCTGACAGAAAGGAGGCACAAACTCTGACATTTCTTGGCCACTAATTCTCAGAATTCTGAAATGGATTAGCAATCACTATAATAAACCAGGGCTTTTCAGAGTGTTACCTACTGACTTACAAAAGGGGTTTCACCCTATGTTAATCCCTCAATGACTTTTCGTTTTTCATATTTGGTGTTATTTCCTCCTTTTGCAGAGAGCAGCCATGACACAGCAACCACGACCCTGGGAGGGACCTTCATTTCCTATGAAGACTCATATGCTGGCCCCACCAGAGGGCTGTCATTGGTCTCCAAAGGAAACATCTCTTTTTGTTTAAATGAAGTAAATCTGCTGGTGCGCCTGGGTGGCTCAGTCGTTAAGCGTCTGCCTTTGGCTCAGGTCATGATCCCAGAGTCCTGGGATCGAGCCCCGCATCAGGCTCCCTGCTCAGTGGGAAGCCTGCTTCTCCCTCTCCCACTCCCCCTGCTTGTGTTCCCTCTCTCGCTGTGTCTCTCTGTGTCAAATAAATAAATAAATAAAATCTTAAAAAAAAAAAAAGAAGAAGAAGTAAATCTGCCAATTTTTGTGTAATGTGGGCAATCCCGGGAACGAAGAAATTTTCAGCCCAGCAAATAACAAATTAGGAAAGAGTTCCTGAAAGAGTGTCACAGTTTTTCCATGAGGCCCCTGCTGGCAACTCAGCGGGGAACCGCCGAAGCATCAGAAGACATGGCTTTTGCACTTACCTGCTTCCTGGGATTCCTGAAGTAAAGAGAGAAATCACAGTCTGACTTGTGGCCAAACACCTCTAGGCCAGGAAGAAAGGAGGAGGTAGATATGAAATGTGTACCATGTCTCAGAGGCTGTAGGAATAACAGCCATCACCATGTACTGAGTTTGACACCCTGCTCTGCCCGTCACACGTACCATCTCACTTATCATTCCCGGCCGAGATTTGAAGCCGGAGGCCAGAGACAATCATATGTAGGTGTTGTTACGATCCTCATCACTGATTACCAAGGGTCACTCACGTGGACGGGGTAGACACGAGGTTGAAAACCACACTGTCGTTGCCGAAAACAAAACAAGTTTGAGGAAGGTGGATGTAGGGAACGGCTGCCATAGAGAGGACTTCCTACTCGAGAAGTGAGTGACAGCCAGCCACCGGTTCACCCCAGGTAGGCTGAGCAGATAGGGCAGACAGGGTGTCACAGGCTGGCAGGGGCCCAGAACAAGGAAAATGCAAGAAGCCAAAAGAGGAACTGGTGCTGCTGAGGGCTGCCAACCAGGGGCTGGGGGAGCTCTGCTGGGGGAGCGGACAAGGGCCACACCTGCACACAACCCTCTCCCAAACACACAGGCCTTCCTCTGGCGCAGGAACCCATCAGCCTTCTGAGTACAAGAGACCTGGTATCCAGAGCAGGAAAGCAGGGCGCAGAGGGGATGAGGAGGAGTGTAAGCAGAGGAGAGGAGCTAAGGCAATCACCTTCCTCCCTTTCCCCGTAAATTAGCAGCTCACATGCAAGCAAGAGCCAGGAAGCAGTTCTGGCTCCTTTCTTTTCAAAGCAATCTCTTTCCTACCACCATGTATCAACTACCTCTTTAGAAGAGAAAGAAGTTTCCACCTGATGAGAAAACTGGGCTGGGGAGCTCCTGCTGTCGCAGAAGAAACATAATAACATCATTTCCTTCCTTCATGTGACACACTGAGTGCCCGCCATGTGTCAGGCATGGCACCTGGCCCTCGGGAGTGTGGGGAGGTGAAGAAGGCCGCACACGAGGATCTGGCCTCACACAGGTGCTGACTGAGAGCTGCGGGGGCACAGGAGATCTGACCTGGCTCACACTTCCAGCCAGCGCTGTCTCCTTACTCCCAGACGTGAGGAGATCGTGGAGGAAACCTTACAGATGAGGCAAGTCTCTTCTCTCCGGAAGCCCTCAGACAAGCTGAGAAGCCACCAAGACGGTTGACTGCAGAGCTCTGTGCACAGAGATACTCTATGTCCAGACACCTGGCTCCACCCCAATGCCCTCCTGTACAAGTGAAGAAAAGGGCGCCCAGAGCGTTTCAGGGACCTGCACAAGAAAACCAGATGACTGTCAGATTGAAAGCTGAGGCCCACCTATCTGCGACTTGGCCTGATCCTCAATTGGGTCTGATTCTTCCATCCAACCATTCATTCGTTCACTGGAACACTTACTGAAACATTTACAGAAACACAAAGCACTAATTATATGCAAGAACTGGACTTGGCTCCTTATGTCTCTGGAACTACAGGATGTAATGTTCACATGGAAATAAACTTTATTGGTGCTATTTCAAACTTATTATTCATTAGAAGTGTTGCAATGCTTTTGTCATTTGGTATATGTCTCTACTTTGATCTCAGTCTAATCACCTCCCGGTGACAGGATCCAAGGGAGAACTTATGGAGCCCTGACAGCATCTTCTATGGTCTACCACAGTAAAATTACAGAAAACCAAAGACAAAAAGGTTCTGAAAGCAGCCAGAGCGGGGAGGATGTAGGACTTTCAAAGGAGCAACAAGGAGACCGACAGTGACTTTTCTAATAGAAACAATGGAATGATTTTTGAAGTGCTGGGAAAAAAAAATAGCTTACAACCAAGAATCCTATACCCAGTGAAATATTTTTCAAAGCTCAAGGCACAATAAATACACTTTCAGACCCCAAGTCCCTACAACAGAAACCTGAGAGTGTTCATCAAAACAAAACCCACAATGAATGAAATACTAAAGGAAATTCTTCAGCGGAAGGAAAATGCTCCCCCCACAAAAAGAAAAAAGAAAACCACAGAAACAAAGAAGAGCAAGGAAAAAGGCACACATGTAGGTAAATGTAAACAAATACTAATTACACGAAATAATAACGACGACTTATGGAAACTAAAATATATGTAGAATTAAAACTCCTGATTCTGTAATGGGCATGAGAGGGGTAAAGAGAATTAAAGTGTTTTAAGGTAATAACATTGTCTGAGAAATAATAAAAATATTCATTTATATTCAAGTGTAAAAGGCCAAGAGTATAAAACGAACAGACTAATGGAAAGGGGGAAATTGGATAAAATATTTGATTCATACAAAAGGAGGCAAGAAGGGAGAGGAAAAGAAACATAAAACAGATGACACAAATAGAGAACAAATTCTAAGATGGCCAGGTTATATAAGATGGAAATAAAACAAATGTTCTAGTTAAAAGCCTGAGGTGACATCCACAAAAATGGATGAGTAAGAACCTCGAAAGTTTGCCCCTCCATACAAGCAATCAAAAAACTGGCAAAATTTCTCAAAATCAACTTTTTCAGAACTCTGGAAATTAACCAAAGGCTTACAATAATCCAGGAAGCCTTTAGTCAAGAAAATCAAGTAAATCTTATAAAGAAATAATTTCCTTCTACTGGGAAGGAAAACTCTATCTATCTGCAGGTAACATGATCTTATATAAATCCTAAAGAATCAACAACAAAATCTATTAAAGTTAATGAACAAGTTCCGCAAAGTTATAGGATACACAACTGATACTCAAAAAGCAGTTGTATTTTTACATACCAGCAATGAACAATTCAAAACTGAAATTAAGAAAATAATCCCATTTACAATAGTATTAAAAAGAAAAACTACAAAAGAAAAAAATAACCCAAAAAGCATATAACTTGAACTTGGAAAACTCTGATACGTCCTTGGACAAAATTAAAGATCGAAATAATGGAAAGATACCCTGTGTTCGTGGATAGTAAGACCTAATGTTGTTAACACCGCAATGCTCCCCAAGTGCATTTACAGATTCAGTGTGATTCCTATCAAAATTCCAACTGCAGGGCGCCTGGGTGGCTTAGTTGGTTAAGCGACTGCCTTCGGCTCAGGTCATGATCCTGGAGTCCCGGGATCGAGCCCCACATCGGGCTCCCTGCTCGGCAGGGAGTCTGCTTCTCCCTCTGCCCTTCCCCCCTCTCATGCTCTCTCTCTCTAATAAATAAATAAATAAATCTCAAAATTCCAACTGCCTTTTTCCAGAAACAGACAAACTGATCCTCAAACTCATCAGGAATTACAAAAAGACCCCAAGAAGCCAACACAATCTTGAAAAAGGACAAGTCTGGAGGGCTCACACTTTCAGATTTCAAGATCTACATCACCCTACAAAAAGACACAGTAATGACGACAGTGTGGTACTGCTACAGGAACAAGCATACAGACGGAACAATCGAGGGCTAGAACTGAGATTCCAGAAATAAACTCAACAATCCCAG